>NC_026001.2:21167997-21255769 GCF_000442705.2 Elaeis guineensis
TCCTTTTTTTTTTTTTTTGGTATAAGGACCCTACTCTTTAGAAGGGTCCAATTAACTCATATATATATATTTTTTTGGTAAAAGTCCAATTAACTCATATTGAAGTGGCTAACGCATGCATATTTGTGTCATGTCTACCATTACGTCCTTGACTTTCCTCCTGTCCCCCGTTCTTTTTTCCCATCATCTCTCCCATCAGAGTGAGAGGGCTGACGCTGTAACCCATTTCATTAGTGTAGAAGGAGAAAAGGCATTTCGTATTCTCTTTCCTTCTCTTTTTTGCATTGCATGTGGAGGTTATAATTCTAGTATAATTGGTAGCATCAGTGCATCTAATGCAAATGAATGATAATAGAATTTCATACCATCAAATACCCCATCCATAGTATAGCCATGTACAATTTTTTTTAAAGAGTAATATATATATATATATTTAGAGAGAGAGAGAGAGAGATTTGGATATCGTATTCTCTTTCCTCTCTTTTTTGCATTGCATGTGGAGGTTATAATTCTAGTATAATTGGTAGCATAAGTGCATCTAATGCATACAAATGATAATAGAATTTAATACCATCAAATTACCCCATCCATAGTATAGCCGTGTACAATTTTTTTTTAAAGAGGAATATATATATATATATATATATATATATATATATATATATATATATATATATATATATATATATATATATATATATGAGTAGATTTGGATAAGATCGTTCAGATTTGGGCTTAGATCCGATCAAATCAAAACTAGATAATGAGAATTCTACATCAATGATTTAAGCCATTGGATATGATCTATTACCTCAAAATTGCTTGCATACAAAAATCATATGATTTGAAGATCCTCATCCTATGTATCAAGTAATCAAAAAGTATATCTAATTTAATTTTATTTAAACTGTCTAATTTTTAACTATTTGATGTATAGACTAGGGATCTTCAAATTATATGATCTTTTATATGCAAATAATGTTGAGGTAGTAGATCACATTCAATAACTTGGATCATTAGTGCAGAATTTATATTATAGAGTTTTGATCTGATCGGATCTAAGTCCAATCCGATTGATCTGATTTTAGCTTGACTATATATATATATATATAAAATCAAAAAATATTATTTTATTTTATTTTAGTTTTTTATATTGGCACAAATAATTTTTATGCATTTCTATGTATGTGTAGATATACAATCATATCTATTCAAATAACTTTCCAAATAATTTTGGTTTATTTTTTGAATCATTTTTTTGTAAATAATCCCCATCTAAGAATATGTCTAGTTATACATCACCTGAATATGGTCCCCCACACCTTTTCTACGTGCTAACGTTGCATGTAGCCACCATGGATAGTGATTGCATGTAGCCACCATGGATAGTGATAGCATGGACAAGAGATTTATATCATACTTGAAATCTATCTATATAATACAAGTAAAATAATTTACAGATTTTAGGGTGAAATTTTATGTTGACACGTCAGATTATAAAGTGATCTCCCAGTATACAACGTGTTGCTGTCATGTCAGACAAACTTGCTGCGGTTGGACGTCTACCGCCTAATCTTCCTATTCGAGAAGATCCTCTTCCATAGCTGCACAACGATGTCAACAGAAAGCAGAACCGGCTGTAGCTGAAGGATGGAGTGGTGGAGTCATCGCCATTGATGGTGATGCTAATTGAAGAGGAGGAGCCAAAGATGAAGAACCCCAAGATCGGGTTGCCGGTCACCGTGCCCGATCTCCTAGCATGCGAGTACCGAATGACTCTCAAGAAGCTCGGGATCTACTATGACTTGTAAAATTCTGGATAATGTATGGTGCAGGATCTCACTAAAAATAAGACCTCAACATTCAGTAGACTTACTCTAAATAAAACTACTAAAATAGCACTGATCACAAAATAGTGAAGATTTGACCCCTAGGTTTAACATAGAACACTGAAATTAAAAAAATAGTGGAAAGGAAATCTCTCCAACATTAGAATACCAAGATCTAGACCAATTCTACATAATGTTGTGACAAGGTACTTAACAAGCTACTAGATTGGCCTTTCTTTGCCACCCAATGTTGTCTGAGAGCGATCTCCAGCCATCTCCAGCCGACCGGCAATCTGGATCATAGTTCCCAACTCGGCACCAATGCCACTACCGGTGAGTTCATCTCCGGTACTTATCTCATGCTGTCACTTATATTTTCGTAACCTTCGTGTTTGTTTGTATATTAAATAGGTGGGGTGGAAGTTGCCAGCATTACAGCAGAACTAATGCTTTTGAGGATATTGATTCATAATTTCTCTTTTTCATGATTGCTTGATTTGCCTTCTTTTTTTTAAAAAAAAATTCCTTGATTTGTCTTTTTTTTAAAAAAATGATAATGTGACCCATGCAATGATTCTTTGATTCTTTTTTGCCTTTCTGGTATTAACCGAGATTGCATCAATGGAGGCGTTGAGCTCAATGAATTTGGCTTTGGTGCCTAATCTGAAAGACGTGAGTCATTAACAAATAAAAGGATGATGATGTGTTTGCCTTTATAGGGCTTTAATTGCAAAGCACGGTTCGAAACAAGATGAGTTTTAGTTTCAGGCACGGACCACACTTTGCTTCTGAATCTAATTTTCATAAGAAAATAAACACTTTGCTATTATCATTCAATCTTTGTTTGGTAGAGCATTTCTTGATAAGGGACTTTTTTCTTGCTATAGGTGAACCAATAGAAAAATTATATGCATTTTATAACTATCTGTTGAGAAAACATGTACTTATAATATAAAGGTAATATGTCATAACACATATACTCTTTTCAAAGCACAAATTAAATATTGTTTGATCTATATGTTGTGGGGGATTTCATGATATTAGGATATGTGATGTGGGTCCTTTTATTTGCTATAGGTGCATGGGATTGATCATAAACAAATTAGTAGAGAAATTAGATCGAGAAAAATGATGGTGGCTCCTATAGAGTCGATCAACTATTATAGGTATTAATCCTTTCAATCTTCTCTACCTTTAGATTTTAAAGTTGTGATTTGCTTGATGTTCATTTGTGTTAATGGTAATTTAGTGATTGTGTTCTATTTTTGTAGCTTTTAGTAAAAAAAAAGAAAATAGAGAACAAAAAATGCATGTGATAAATCAAAGTAAATAACATATTGAATTTGAATAAAACATAATTTGATAATGAAAAAGAAAATTTGCTAGCAAGGGAAAATGCCTAATAGCCAAGTTGGTATAGAATTGATGATTATAATATTGCTCAAGTTTGGTCAGATGAGTCTCTCAAAAGGCATATATGACCCATTATCATGCTAATATAACTATCCATCGAGAAATATACAAATTACAACACAATTCAGGACTTTTATGAGATATTATGACAATTTTATATGCATTTTATAACTATCTGTTGAGAAAACATGTACTTATAATATAATATAAAGGTAATATGTCATAATACATATACTCTTTTCAAAGCACAAATTAAATTATTATGTTGATATCATTTGCTTTTTGTTAAGATCAATATGATCAGATATATGTAAACTGAAACTCTTAAACAAATACAAGCCCGAGCATCACCCGAGCGAGTTGCTAGTTATGATAAAAAGAAAAATCTCAATCAAACCAAAAGCAGAAGATTTTTTCCTTCCATTCCTCTTTTTCTCTTTGCTCTCCACTGGAAGCTTAAAACAAGAAAGGAGACTTGTTGCATAATATAAGTGTGAGGACACAACCTGAATGGAAGCTGGGCCTCATCCAGTTGACCAGCCCAAAATCTTGGATTAGGCCCAAAACAGAAAAAAGAATAAGAAAAAGAAAAAGGAAAAAAAATAATATGAAAGAAGAAGACTCCTATTAGGAGTCTTCTTCCTCCTGATTTTGTTAAAGAATCCAGCCCGATGGTTCCTTCCGCTTTATTTAAACACCTTCTCCTTGCTAATCTTTTTTTTTTTTTTTTTTTTTTTCTCCCAGTGACTCACCGTTGATTGGATTTTGTCGGGAACTACAAGAAAATTAAGTTAAGAAACCTCTTCCTTATTCGGTGTAATTTCTTTGTTTTCTTTTTTGATTTTTTGGTGTTGATCATCACCGCGAACTGCCATGGTCCAACCACTATCGGCCTTGGCCACCATCAATTGGTGGGCTCCCCTCTTCCGGGAAGGAGAGAAAAACAATGGCTTCTGCATGCTACTGGATGTTGACCGAATATGCTAACCCAAGATCCAAAAAACAAATATAAAAAAAAATAGAAAAAAAATATTGGAAGAAAAATAAATTTAGGAGAGAGAAATCTTTATTAAAAAAATTGAGCCACGCAAGGAAGTTTTCTCATGCTCACCAAAGAAGATATCTCTAACTCTTTCTTCCCACACCTCTCACATTCGCCCATGCACACTTCTTCCACCATCTTCCACACACAAAAAGGATACCAAAGATCCTTTTATATAGAGCATCATATGAGTAGAAGTTTGACTCCTATTTTAACTCAAAAATCAAAATCCACTAAAACACAGACTCTAAAATGAATAGAGTAATACTAGAGATAGAGTCCTATTTGAATAGGATATACAAAAAATAATTAAATAGAATTTTAAAATCATTACAACTAATGACTAACTAACAATAGAATTCTAATTGGATTGGGACTTCGCAATGAATCTTAATACTCTCCCTCATTACAAAGTCTGTGCCAACAGTACTGAAGTTGTCGATGTCATGAAGCAACATTGTAGCTCTTACTATCATTGTCGTAGTAATAGCAACATATAATAATTTTTCGAGCCAATAATTGAATATCGAAATTTTTTTATTGGCTTGGACATTAATTCTTTCACTAACTCATCTTTTTTGATGCATACATCGAAGATGATGATCTCTTATAGCACTTTTTTTTGGCAATAACTCCACGATCATGATACTAAAGGTGATTTGAGTATCCAATGTATTCCAACGAATATCAAGCTATTAATTATAATTACTATGAGCATCGACCATTACCTGCACACAAATAAAATCAACAACAAAACTTTTATCATACTTATATACCTCTACTTGAGCAGCTTCAAGTATCTACATATGGTTGGCTTCTACATATGGATTCAAATCTTTATGCATAGAGTCTTCTAACAACTTGAATTTTGGAGTAGCTTCAAAATTAACTGATGTACCAAGAACCTTGTTGACCGTCAAAGCACAATAAACATCATATCCATCAAGTATATCTTCATATTACTTGATTTCTGAAGCTACTTCAAAATTAGTCAGCTTTTCATGCTCATGATTAGCTAAATCTTTACATGAAATATGCAGATCTTGGATAGCTTCAATATGGGACTCTTCCGCATGATTTGATTTCTCAATATGGATCTTCATAAGATTGACTATAGCATCCTCTCACTCTTTTTGAGTAATTTTAAAATCAATGGATTTTTCAATCACGATCACTTTTAAACTTGATACGGTAGCCATTTCATCAAGTTTCTTTTACTCCAAATTTTTTTCTGGACTTGATAGATCCTCAAGTTGATCAATCTTGTCATATTTCGAGTCTTTAGAAATTGATCCAGTCTTTAATTTATCAAGCTCTCCCTATTTTAAATCTTCATCTTTAAAGTAATTTTGTTTTTCTTTTAAATTTTTAGAAAAGTTTGGAACTAGAATCCACTCTTCAAGTAATTTTTGTTTATGATTTCTCATATTGTCAGAATTTGCGTAAATAACTGCAAGAATATCACATGCTTTCTTGGACTTATTTACATCCTGAATATGAAGATAACTTTCTTTATCAATTGAATTTTGAATAATCCATATTACCTTCCTAGATTTTAGACTCTACTTTCTTATTATGATCTCATCTGTTGGTATTGTCATCGATTCATCCAGGATATTCCATAAATCTTCATCTTTAAAGCAATTTTGTTTTTCTTTTAAATTTTTAGGAAAGTTTGGAACTAGAATCCACTCTTCAAGTAATTTTTGTTTATGATTTCTCATATTGTCAGAATTTGCATAAATAACTGCAAGAATATCACATGCTTTCTTGGACTTATTTACATCCGAAATATGAAGATAACTTTCTTTATCAATTGAATTTTGAATAATCCATATTACCTTCCTAGATTTTAGACTCTACTTTCTTATTATGATCTCATCTGTTGGTATTGTCATCGATTCATCCAGGATATTCCATAAATCTTATCCTTTCAAATAAGATCTAGCAAGAGCTTTTCAATATGGATAATATGTGTTATTCAACTTATGAAGTGAAGTGATAGTAGTAAAAATAGCCATATTGATGTTGGTAAGGTCAGACATCTTATGCATAAACTCATTGATAGAGAAGATACTAATATCAATAATGATGATTCATCTTTTGAAGCATCAAACAAGAGTGCACATGCTTGCACCACTACAAAATAAATTACTAGAAGCTCTTTACCAACAATCAAGCACCTTTCCAAAAAATCACAGTCCAAATAAATCTGATCAAAATTGCAAACTGCTCAATCACTCTTTAAGCCTATAGCTCTAACACTATAAAGAGCCATAAACTCATGGGTCACTAATTTTAAATTCTATAGCTCTGACACCATATAGAACAGCATGCTACCTAGAGTAGATCGAATGTGCCGGGTCAAAATCTAAAACAAGCACCAAAAAATAACAAGAAAGCAACGTTGGAAGAAAAATAAATTTAAGAGAGAGAAAAATTTTTGTTAAAAAGAAAGCCATAGAAGGAAGTTCTCTCATGCCTCACCAAAGAGGATACCTCTAACTCTCTCTTTCTATACCTCTCACACTTTTCTATACTTCTTCCACTATCTTCTACATATAAAAGAGACACTAAAGATCCCTTTATATAGAGCACCATATGGATAGAAGTTTGACTCATACTTGAATTTAAAAAGTAAAATCCACTCAAATACAAACTCTAAAATAGATAAAGTAACACTAGAGATATAGTCCTATTTGAATAGGACACATAAAAAATAATTAAATAGAATTCTAAAGTCATTAAAACTAATGACCAACTAAAAATAGAATCCTAGTTAGATTTTGACTTGGTAATAAATCTCAACATATTTTGCTAGGAACCAAAGGAAGAAAAAAGAAAAATAAAAGAAAGAAGGAAAGAAAAAAGGAAAGACAAAAAAGAAGAAAAGAAAGAAAAATAGAAAAAGAAAGAAAGTTTCTCTCTCCTATTCTCTCCCTTCTCTCTCTTTCCTACTTTTTCTCTCTATAAATTTCTCTCTCTAAATTGTTTCTCTCTCTCTCTCTCCACTGCCTTTTTAGGGTTGTTTGATATAATAAAAGTCTTTCTTCAATAATTTTAGTCTAACTCTAGTAAAGAGCATCCTGATCCATGGCTGCCAGATAGCATATGCCGGTCTATATCCTGGCTGTTGAAATTCACCGTAATCAATGATCTTAAATCTGAAAGTTTCTGAACCGCACACGTGTCCGACTTCTATAGGTATTTACTAGGATCAATCTTAAACTTTTCTTCTCATTGTAGATCTTTTTTTTTTTTTGAATAGGTTCTCAGCCTTTTAAACCTTAGATCAATTGTTGATCACTGCCTGCGGTGTCAACACTTGAACTGCAGCCTTTTTTTTTTTGCTTGATGTAGAAGAAAATACCCTTCACCTTGGATGTGTGGGAAGATGGAATGCCCAACACTTGGGTGTTGGAAAGAGAGGAAAAATGGGTGGCATGGAGAAGGAGAGGAGGAGATTTTAAATTTCAAAATTCAATTTTTTTTTAAATCCTAGGAGACCATCTCCTTAAATAGACTTTTCTTGATTCCAAATTATTATCCAATCAGGCTAAAAAGGTTATATCTTATCTCATAAAGTCTCTAATCTTTTAATCTGATGTTCTTCCTAAGAAAATCAGACCTAATTGGAAAGATCCTTATCTTAAAAGTCAAGTGGATGTGGCGCCTTCATCTTATAAGGTAAGATGAGTGGTGCCACTTGATTTATTAGGCAGGTAGTTGAGGCACCCACTCTTGGGGCCTCCTCAGGGTTTTATGCTCATGAGAGGTGAAGTGGCCCCTCTCTCTCTCCTTCCATGCCAAAGCAAAAGAGGAGATGGGCCCCTCATTCTATCTTATGCCCTCTCCAAGGGATGGCACCCCTTGGAGTTTCTAAAAAGGGAGCATGCACCATCTCTTCTTTTTAATTAATCCTCATCTCATTAGAAAATAACAAGAGAGAAAATAACAAGAGAGAAAATAAGAAGATTAGTTTGCCAACTTATTGACTTGATCCAATCCTTTTGGACCCTCAAATAGGTGCCCAGCTAAATCCAAATTAGAATGGATTTAGATTAGATTTAAGGCTATGGACTTGATCTAATTCTTATCTAATAAGAAATTAAAGTTCAGAGAAAAATTAAGTTTAACCATGTGCTAGCATGGTTCTCATAAATGTAATAGGATTTTACTAAATCCTTATCCAATTAGAACTTCATAAGCCCAATTGGTTAATTCAAGATTAAATCTCTTAATGTGTGACCCCATAGGTTCTATGCTATTTGGTAGTGAGATATATTGTGATCTCTATCATAATATCATCGAAATTTCTTTCAATATATTGCAACAGTTTCAGCTCTATCCTTCGAGGATCATCGATCATCAAGATGATGTCCGATGAGTCCCACAATCCATCAGTGACACTTAGTAGTGTGTAGTGGCAACCCAGTAGAATGAAAGTGTAAATCTCTAGGTGCAGTTATCGTATGATTTAGTCATTCTATCATATATTTTGACTTGATTGAGATCATGGAGAACTCGTCAGATCCCATTGTTAGTCATATGCTAGATTGACTCGACTTGAATTCATTTGTGAATCTCATAAATTTTTTTTTTCGATATTTACACTTGCTTTGGTCAAAGACTTTCTAAACTCAGTCTCGCAAATTGTATAAGACTTTTTCTTTTCTATCAAAGTCGATAGATTTCTTTCAGGTGCATCCTACTCCAAATAGTAAATCTGAACCTACTGTAGCCAACATACACAGCAAGGATCCGAATGGCTAGGCATCAAAAAAATATATAGTCAAACTTAGTAGCCTCGCTATGAATAGCCGATGATACCATAGATCAAAGAACCACTCGCATCACTGCAGCATCGAGATAATCACTGACGAGTGAGTAGACATCCAAGTGGTTTCTCGTATTGGTCACGCTTAGTGCAAGTTATTCTCTAATAATCACTTGCACTCTCACCTCACTGTTCTTACACTGTAGATCTGTGACTCATTAGCCCATAAGAGAGGTGAACAGTGCACCGATCTTAAATGGATTGATCACTGTCTTTCATGATAATTTTTTAATCGAAAGTATTTAAAAACTAACCACTAATTAATGTCTCAAATTTTTAATAGCATGAGAATATACAAAAATTATCTTTATTAATTTTTAGAATAAATTATGGACACATAAATATCATTAAAATTTTTTTTATTAATATAAAAATATTATAAGTATAAAATTAAGCTCTGAAATTATAAAATATGTCAGTCAACAATTGATTTCTAGCGCACTTATCTAACATGGTCCACCCAGTGGCTCAATGTGTTATTTTTTTCATGGGACCCAATGAAAGAAAACTCTCATGCAGAAGGCAGCAAGCATTTGGGCATAGGAGTGTGGGTCCAAACACGAGCAGTTTGCATGCAGATGCCTGGGATGTGATGGAACAAAGAGTTTTAAAAGAAAATAAATACCTACCCTTTTTCTTTAGTCCCACATCTAGAAAATATAAAAAATCTCCTCCCTCCTAACACCTATAAAAAGGCCTTCATACTCTATCTTAAGATCCATCGAATAAATCGAGAGATCTAGGGGATCCAGAAATCTAGAGATCCAAAAATCCTTCAAAATCCTTGTAAGGAGGGAGAGGAAGAAGGGAGCATCTCCATGTGCAGCTAGCAGTCTTCGTCTTCAGCGAAAGTAAATTTTAGTTTTTATTTTTAGATCTTGTATCTTTCTTTCATACAAGTAGATATTTGTATAATTGTAATATTCTCTTTTTCTTCATGAATAAAGTATATTTTTTCTTTCAAATATTGTGATATGAGTCTTTGAATAGTCTATAACTATATAGAGATGGGTCATGATCAAACGATATGATCCATGTTCGGTGAGATAGATTATGCTCGAGAATCGATCATAAATCTATTAGCGTAAGGAATGAATACTAGATTTATAATTAAAAATAAAAATTGACATCCCAAGACAATGTTCTTCTATTATTTTGAATTTTCTTTCACTTGCAGTTTACACTCTTTTTAACTATTTTCAACCTTAATTAATTCAAATACAACTCAGTCCTAGGTCCTTATGGATATGATTCCGACTCACCTATCTATATAGTTTGAGTTAGATTTATTTGATACCGTTATCGAAAATCTTGGCATAGTTATTTTTTTAAAAAAATCAGTAAAATATATAAATATTTTAGTATTTATTTCTACCTTACATTGCTTTACTGCTTTCTAGCTAGATTACATTATTTGCATAGTTAAGTGGTTATTTTATTTTTTATAAGTAATTTACTGCTTATTATTCCTAAGAATTTACTGCTTTTTATAGCTTAGAATGATTTACTGCCTTGAAATAGATTTGATTTCTTATTTTATTTGTAGGTTATCTAGTTGCCTTTTAATCTTAGCATAATTTACTTTCTATTTAGTTAGATTCTCTAAATCTCCTCAATTCTAATTAACTTAATTAACATCTACTTTTTATTCTTCTTGCTTTAAAGAACCTAACATAAAAAGAAATAAAATATGCATCATAATACTTAATTAATATAGAGAAACCTAAAAATTAACAAAAAAAACTTAACATATTGGATACCTTTTTTAAATACATTATATTTTTTTATAAAATATTTTAAGGACACTTAACCTAATTAAACAAGACAAAGTGGAGATTTGATCATCCTTTCTTAGCCCAAAAACCATCACCCTTCATATTACATTGACCTACGTCTTTAATTTAAAATTAATTAGATATTGACCCTTAAGGATTTTTAAGCTCAAAAGGATAAGAAAATTGGAAGGTTGGACTAGATTTAACTTTCACTAACCAATTGATGTCTAAGAAAGTGGTTCGGGGACTCAGTTTCGAAGAACGATGGTTACTTAATTAGGTCCGTTGTAAAAGTATGAAGAGTCTTCCATCAATCTTACACTTATCTGATCAATTTGGTAGGTTGATTTTGAACTTGAAGTTCCTAAATGTAATCTTGGTATAGTTAGGAGCTGTCTAGATCTAGGTTAACCCTAGATAGAGAGTTCATTCTTGTTTAACTTGATTGTAATTAACACCAAACATTAACTAATTCTTCACACCTATCTCTTAGATCTAGGATCCACTAGGCTCTTATCTTTAGCATTCTCTCTCCTCATTCTTCTTCTCATTCTTTAAAATAAAAAAAATTAGAAGAGATTATTTGATCTAGACGGCCCTTTGATTACATATCAAAACAATTAGAATAATTTGATAAATTCGATCGCATCCGCTGAAGACGTTAAACTTAGTACTTGTTGGAGACAACCTAGTTTCTTAGAAGTAGTCTTAATAAAAATCTACCTGAAGCTTTAAACTTAGAACTCCTGGAGGCAACCAGTTTTTGCACTACTTTATCTTTTTAGTTTGCTTACTTTTTTTTTAAATAGGCAGCTAGGCTGGGGGGAGAACCAAAGCTTCAATACCCATATTGGACCAAGAACATATTGAGTTAGGTATATTCTTTTCTATCCCTTTTTGCATCCTTTATTTTTTTCTTCAATGAGGACAATATTGATTAAGTTGGAGAGAAGAATAATAAAAAAATTAAAATTAAAAAGTTTTCAAATAAATTAATATTTAGTATTTAGACATCTAATTACGCTCAAGAATCGAGCTGAACCAAGTATTTAAAAAAAAAATAAAATGATGTACAGATCAGAGAGTTTGAAAGATATTAAGGGATCAAGTATTAAGAAAATTCAATAAAAAAGTAAGTCTAGAATATAAATATTTTTTCTGTGAGCACTTCTAATTTCTCCTACTAATATTAAAGAAGAGTTTACTTCCTAAGGACTTATATAGGGTAACTATATATTTCTTCATTAAATAAACTATTTTATAGAATAAATAATTAAAAACTTCAAATAAGTAACCAGATCTCTTTACCTAAGTAAGCATTATGTTTCACGTCAAAAGATATGAAGGCAAAGAAGCTCTGTTGTAAAGCTAGTCTCAACTTATAGCTTGTTTGATTTGAGCTAGTAAGTCCAAAGGATATTTTATACCAAGTGCCCTAAAGCCATCTGGCTCGAAAGTCATGGCTAAAAACTTACTACATAAGTCAGACAGAAAGCTTAAAAAATTAAGACACCCAATAGCAATACAACATTAAAGAAACATATAAAAAATAATAAAAAAATAAAAAAATCAATAAATGAAAGATGGAAGTAACACTACAGTTGCTCATATAAAATTTAGATGATTTAGAGATAAAGATAAGGGCAATTTAGAAAAAATTCAGAAAAGATTCAATATTCTTTACTTAATTTTTATATTGCTTAAGTATTAATACCCCGATGACATACTTACTCTTGTTTTACTGAACATCAATGGTCTTTTTAAAAATTACTTGATAAAATTTGAAACTCTAAATTAAAAGATATCTAGCTCTAAATCTTTTTTTTACTCGAAGATGAGCAAAATTGTTGGAAGATGTGATGATACAATAAATTTGATAAAAAAAATATTTAATATTAATCATTATTATTTAGTATTTGATATTTGTTATATATATTTTTTAAAATTATTAATTATCAAGACTTAATCCAACACCAAGCCCAATACGTGCAGATAAAATCCAAGTTCAAGCTCAAGATGAAATCTACTTTAAAGCTAAAGAAGAGATATGCGTGTATTATGCAAAAGAAATTTATTTGGAGAAAAAATGCAGGCGTGTGGAACATTTTTTTTTTTTGGATGGATGTCCATGCTTTGAGAGACATCAGACATGATTTTTTACATGGACCGACGTGTTTTGGCTTCTCGTGTCATGTCACAGCAAACTTTGGGCGCTTAACCTTTGGAGCGGGTCCATACAAAGGAAAAAAAAAAAAAGCAAACCTGGCGGCTTTGGTCCACCCAGTGGCTCAACATGTTATTCTTTCATGGGACCCAGCAAAAGAAAACTCTCACCAGAAGGCAGCAAGTGTTCGGCGCAGGAGCGTGGTCCAAATGCGAGTAGTTCGCATGGAGATGCTTGGGACACGATGGAACTGAGAGTTTTAAAAGAAAATAAATATTATCTTTTTTTTAATCTCATATATAAAAAATATAAAAAATCTTTTCCTCCTAACATCTATAAAAAAGTCTTCATATCTTTACCTTGAGATCCATCAAATAAATCGAGAGATCGGAAGATCCAGGAATCCGAAAATTTGAAAATCTTTAAAAGCCTTGCAAGAAGAAGAGGAAGAAGGGAGCAGCTCCATGCGCAACTAGCAGTTTTTGTCTTCAGAGAAAATAAATTTTAGTTTTTATTTTAGATCTTGTATCTTTTTTTCATGCAAGTAGATATTTGAATAATTATAATATTTCTTTTTCTTCATGAATAAAGTATATTCTTTCTTTCAATTATTGTGATATGAGTCTTTGAATAGTCTATGACTACGTAGAGATAGGTCATATTCAAGCGATATATCTATACTCAGAAAGATAGATTATACTCGAAAATCGATCATAGATCTATTAGCTTAAAGAATGAATACTAGATTTATAATTAAAAATTAAAATTAAAATCCTCAAGATATATTTTCTTCTATTATTTCAAATTTTCTTTTATTTGCAGTTTGTACTCTTCTCAACTATTTTTAACCTTAATTAATTCAAATGCAACTCAATCCTAGGTCTTTGTGGATATGATTCTGACTCACCTTATCTATATAGTTTAAGTTAGGTTTATTTTTGACCGCCACGACAACGATGACATCCTACCCGAACTATTGCTTCGATGATTCATGGCAGGAGTTGGGCTCCAACTCATCAGGTGAAGTGGTGGATCACCATGGTTGAGAGTTCCCTTCATCCCAATATTGTTAAGGATGCCTGCACTCATAGAGTGGAGTTCTTCACACCTTTTCATACCAAATATCAATGGTTTCGGAGCCTGTCACTCAATCTTCTATGTTCCCTACTTCACTTGCCACTGATAGATCCCAAGGTCATGCTCATGGTTTGATCATTGGGTTGCCATTGGGGTTATTGTAGGAGTTGGTGTGGTGCTCCCAAGTCTTAAGAGCCAAGGGGCCAAAGGAGCTAGTTAGTAGATCTTAATCGACTCAATCTGAGACTGGATCAACTAAGTTCCAAGATGAGTCGACTCGGTCTCAGATGAGTCGATTATGTCACAAGAAAGTGGCCAGACAAAAATATAAATTTTGAAAATCTGTGACCGACATGCAGATGAGTCGACTTAGTTCCAATTTGAGTCGACTCAATCGCAGGTGAGTCGATTCAGTCTGAGACTAAGTCTACTCAGTTTGGCACGCAGAACTGTATGAATTTTTTATTTGGATCTGGGGTCGGATTTGATCCTAGGTATCTTAAGGCCTGGTTTGAGAGGTCTTAAGGTGGCTAACTCAAGATTTGGTTTGGGATTAAGTCCATGGGATGAGAGCATACAGGACTTAGGCTTGAGTGAGTACTTTATGTATGGGTTAGCTTAAGAAGTTTTTTGGGCTTGGATTATTTAACCTATTGTATTTAGTATATATACAGGTCATGTAACACCAAGGATGAAAGAGAATGAATAATAAAACTTTTTTCTCCTGAAATACTTGCCACCTCTCTCCTCTCTCTCTCTCACCTCCCTATCTCCACCTAGGGTTGCAGGCCAAGGAAGAAGGCAGCCTTGCTGCTCCCATCCACCATCCAACCAAGCTTCCACATTCTCCTTTTCTATCTTCATTTTGCCGGATTAACATCCAGATTTTTATGCAAGAGATCGTCCATGATTGGTATCGGAGCTATACCAAATTTTCACAACAAATTGGTATCAAAGCGATTGAGCATGGAGGAGGAAGAAGAGAAGTTCAAGGAGTTTTTCTACAGTAGAGGATCAGCAGCAAGGTTTCAGATCTAGATTTTCTTCAGATTTTGCAGGAAGAAGAGTTCTAGGGGTTGCTATCCACCATCCCTTGTCAGATATTTTTCAGATCTGCCTTTGTGCTATTTTGTGATTTAGATTGATCATGAAAGCAGTGAGGTAAAGGTTAGGTTTGATAAGTTTGATGGAAAGGGAGTTTCACCATGTGGAAGTTAATAAAGATCTGCTAGTTCAGATGGGATTAGATTCGCCTTAAGGATAGACCAGAGGGGATGACTGACAAGCAATGGGTGTCCTTAGAAAAAAGGGTATATGCCACAATTAGGACTTGTTTGGCAGATGAGGTGTTATATGGCATGTTGGAGAGAGATATCCAGGAGTTTTGGTCGAGACTACATATGTTGTATATGGGGAAGAACATGTGCAACAAGTTAATACTGAAGAAGCAACTTTATAGCCTTCGTATGCAGGAGGGCAAGGATGTTGCAAGGCATATTCAGCTGTTCGATCAGATATATTGGGGTGGAGCTTGAAGTGGAGGATAAAATTTGCTGCTGTTATGTTCGCTATCTGGGAGCTTCAATCCATTGTTACCATATTGTTATATGGTAAGGAGACACTATATACAAGGAGACCTGTCAATGCTCAGGTCCAATGAGCAGTGGGAATGAATGACAAAGAGGAGATTTTTCAGGAGAATCTTGCTGTTTCGGAGAGGCCCAAGAAATAGAAGCAAAAGAGTGAGCAGGTAGGGCGGAGACAGTCCCAAAAAGGCAGCAAGGAGGCTAGGTGCAAAAGTGTGGTGAAGTAGGGCACTTTAAGCGAGAGTGTCACTTTGGAAGAAGTGCAAGGGAGGAGAAAAGAAAGACTCAGATTTTTTAGGTTCAATCAGTGAGTCTGAAGAGTCGGATGAGCTCTTGATAGTTTCAGAGGATCCCACGGAGTATGAAGGGTCTGAAATGGCTTCGAGGGGTCTGCGGAGTGCGAAGGTCCAAAGGGGCAGCGATAGTGATCGAGGTGCAGTGGCAGGCCAGTAGGACAGCATTGGGTGGCAGGCCTCGGGTATAGGATTGACTTCTATAGCATCAAGTGGACTTCAGATTCAAGTGAAGCATCAAGCAGAGGTAGCTTCACAGGTGGAGAGAGTTTTGACATCAGTTTAGAGCTGAGACGTGCAAGGGAGGAATGATATCTCAGAATCAGCATTAAAATTGCACAGAGCTAGGTGGAGCGAAGTGTGCAAATAGAGAAGCATGGCTCTGAGAAGATCGTGTCAATAGAGGATCAGTTGTAGCTAGCGCCAGCATAGGAACGTTGCAGTCTCTCCAGGAAAGTTCAAGGCAATAAGTGGTGCAGCTGCCAAGCAAAAGGAGTCTACAAAAGTTTCAAGGTGGTTCTAAGGAGCAAGCAAAGGTCTTCAGCTATGGAGATGGTCATCCCAAAGATTTTCAAGAGAGCTCAGAAGTTGAAGAAGGTTAGTAGTGGCAAGGATATTCGCATAAGGGACTGTCAGGGTATGCAGTGACAATGAGATCATACAGGAGGATATTGCCAGGTATGCTAAGGCTTGAAGGCATCAAGATAGAGATTGTAGGAGTTGTAGAGTTGGTGTGGTGCTCCCAAGCATTGAAAGGTTAGGGATCAAGGGACCCGGCCAGCAAATCTTAGTCGGCTCAATTGTGATTGGATCGACTAAATTTCAAGGTGAGTCGACTTAGTCTCAGATGAGTTGACTATGTCTCAAAAAAAATGGTTAGATAGAAATATGGATTTTGAAAATTTATAACCGACATGTAGGTGAGTCAACTCAATTTCAGTTTGAGTTGACTCAGTCGCAGGTGGGTCGACTTAGTCTGAGACTGAGTTTACTCAGTTTTACGAGAAGAACTACATGGGTTTTCTATTTGGGTCTGGGGTCAAATTTGATCTTAGATATCTTAATACCTAGTTTGAGAGGTCTTAAGGGAGCTAACTCAGAGTTTGGACTAAGATTAAATCCATGGGATCAGAGCATGCAAGACTTGGCTTGGGTGAGTACTTTCATTTATGGTTAGCCTGGAGAGTTTTTTGGACTTGGTTATTTAACCCATTGTATTTGGTATATATACAGGTCTTGTAATATCAAGGATAAAAGGAATGAATAACAGAGTTTGTTTCTCCTGAAATCCTAGCCACCTCTCTCTCTCTCACATCCCTAGTATCCACTTAGGATTGCATGCTAAAGAAGAAGCAGCCTTGCTACTCCCATCCACCATCCAATCAGGCTTCCACGTTCTCCTTTTCCATTCTTCAGTTTGCCGGATTAACACCTAGGTTCCCATGCAAGAGATCGGTCTATGGCTGGTATCAGAGTGGTACCAGATTTTCACAATAGTTGTTGCCTCGATGGTTCGGCACTGGTCCGGCATTATCCTCCCACAAGATCCTTGTTTTGACTCTTGAGGTATCCATAGTGGGTGAGGTATCCGAAATCATCTTCCAGCCAATGATACTTCGTGATGTCATGCCCATGATAGACGCGGTAGTACTTCTCTCTGTCCTTCTTGTGCTTTGACCTTCAGGGGC
The DNA here is from genome assembly GCF_000442705.2 of Elaeis guineensis. Lineage (NCBI taxonomy): Eukaryota > Viridiplantae > Streptophyta > Magnoliopsida > Arecales > Arecaceae > Elaeis > Elaeis guineensis. The sequence goes on from NC_026001.2 coordinate 21,185,702, forward strand.
TAATATATAGTGTCTTTGCCTCCGAACTTCATGAGGATCTGAATATGCAGGTGAGAGAAAGGGACATGGTGGTTGAAGTACTATGGAGGATTCTTCATCCTCCACTCCTTTCACAGTTGTTTGGGGCGATTCTCTCTCCTCATTTTAAAGCTCTATGGTCATCATCGTTAGGGGTGTACACGGTCTGGTTTGGTCTGATTTGAGAATATTCTTAATAAATTAGTAATTATGATTTATCAATTTTACAAACTAAACCAAACCATTTTGTCATTTACACCAAACCAGACCAGACCGGTGAACTATGGTTTGGTCTGGTTTGATTAATGGTTTGACATATTGCAACATAGAAGATAGAAAAATTTGAAAAAAAAAATATTCTAGCCAAATAAAGACTAAAATTATTAGGATAGCTTTTGGACCAATATATAGCACTAATTTTGAAACCATTAAAAATGAAGATTACATCTATAGCCAACCAAAAGCTAGGCTTTATTTTAATGTTTATGTATTAGTGTGTGTGTGTGGTGTATGTGCACATATTACGGTTTATAGTTTGGTCTGGTCTAATATTTTTACAAAATCAACCAAGTCATTAAACTATTTTATATAAAAATTATAAATCAAACCAAATCATTTTATCTTTCAAACCAAGCCATATAGATAAAAATGGTTTAGTCTGGTTCGATTTAATGGTTTGAAGCATTTAGTGAACACCCATAGTCACCATGGAGCTTTTTTCGTCATCGTTCTTCCTTCCTTCTTTTTTCAGAAGTCAGACTTCATCCTCCTCAATCCGAGCATCTCTTTGCACTCAGGTTATGAGGTTGGCATTATCCTCTAAAAAATTTCATTGAGAGAGAAAATTAGGTGCTCATTCTTGAGTCCCTGCTTTAATGCTCATGCGGTGGCTAGTTCATTGAAGCATGAACTTTTGGGGCAGCAATGTCAAAGTGCGTTGGAGATTCTCTTTAGTGACACTTCTTGTCTTTAGATGGTGGGGAAGATACTGTCGCTGTTCTCGATTGTGGCCCTTGGTTGTCAAGCATGTTGTAGGTCGATTTTCCAATCGTTCGAGGGAGTAGGTCGACTCTTGCAAGAGGTTGGAGAATCAGACTGTCTCATTCTCCCCAAGGGTCATCAGGAAGGAACTGTAGAAGAGGGCATAGGCACCCCCATGGCATCATGTAAGTCTTATGACTCTCTATGGGAGAGCCGACAGACCTGTCTCACCATCATCGATGAATTTGGCCCACTTGGTATCTGAGAGGTTGCTTTCATAGAATCCCAAGGATATCACGCATTCAATGTGACATATCTTGGCAATAATGGCTTGTAGAGACAAGCGGCTTGGGTCTCTGGCCATCAATTTGGGTGATTTCTAAAACCACTCACTGGTGACATCTGTCACTTGGTCAGCAGCAGTGGTTGGGAGAGTTCAACCTTGGCTCCCTGTATAAAGGATTCTTGATCACCCTTTGAGTCGAGATTTGTTGGGGGTGTTTCATGGTGCGGTGGTGTTGTTCCACCGCCATTGGGAGATGGTAGGTATCTTCTCTACAGCTGAGAAAGTTTGTGTCCTAATCAGGTTGCTACTGGATGTCCAAACGAGAGTCGTTGTAGCAAAGGCTTGGGCTTGGCATGGGAGGCATTGGGAATCCTTCGTCACTCCGACGAGGGAGTCGGTTGGCGGTCGTTGAAGGTTGCTTCTACATCATACTCGATCGAGGGCTCTTCAGTCTCTCTGTGGGCTGATCTTCCCTCCTTGGTGAGGTGGCTTCTCAAATAGCCTATGGTGGAGCATCCAAAGGCAGACATATCTTTGAGAAGGGGTTCATTGTGCTGTCGAAGTGCCTTTCATGGAGGCTACGACCTTCACCAACATAGTGCCTTGTGCAAACATCTCTGATTTCTCTGAGGCACAGCTTGAGTCTGTTTCTATAGTTGGTGATCAAAGACACTGATGTAGCTCCTTTTTTATAGTTTTATTGATCTTATGATTAATTTTGATGATTACTAAATTTTAAGTAATTATAATACTAATCATGTGTTTTAAGAATAGATATAGATTTCTAAAGTATTCACAATGAAGAAATCATCTTTAGTGAAAATCCTTTCAAGATGCCAAGCCAAAGTACTTAAAGAATAAGTTCTCACATGTTTGGATGGTCATCATAAAAAAAATAAAATTAAAAGAAGTAAATATCATTTGAAAGTATTAGAGTCAAGAAATTTAAGTTTGAGAGGCAAAAACATAAAAAGAATAAAGTTAAAAGGTTTTGAGTTGACTCTAAGAGGAGTTGAGTCGACTCTGACATAAATTCAACTTTTGGCATAGGTCTTGAGCCATTCAAGCAGAGCTCGAGCTGACTCAAACATAGATTGGCACTGGCATAGACCTTGAGCCGATTTAAGAACTGCTTGAGTCGACTCAAAAGCCTCTGACGGCAATGATGGCTAGTTTTGTCCACTTTTCCAAAGGCTAGTTTTAGGTCTAACAGCTATTTCAAGGGCATCAATGGTCAAAACTTACTCCCAGCCACTTGCAAGCCTATTAAAGACTAGAGAATTAATTGAGAAGGCAATCAAGTATATTAAAAAGAGAAAATCATCAAATTGAGTGAGCATCATTGAATATATTTGAGAAGAGAAAAAAGAGAGGATTTATACATAGAATTCAATAAGCTTTCAAGATCAATCTTCTCCATATTTAACCATATTCTCTCAAGTATTAAAGAAGAGAAGTCAAGTCTCAAAAGAGTAACTCTTCATTGACTTTCCTCGAGCCAAAAAGAGTTCTATTTTTTCATCTTCTTTTGTGCTGAAATTCTGCATCTTGTATTTTCTGTTTCTTTATAAGTTTCTTTGAGAGAAAGAAACTTGGAATTTAGATCTATCCAACCAAGAATTAGACTTTATAAGTTTTAGTTGGTGAGCTTGTAAAACCAATTGATTGATTGTGAGCCCAAAAAATAATCGGTGTATAGATTGTGGTTGGTGATCCCAAAAAGCTAACTGAATTTATTTGTGATCCCGAGTAAAACAAATAGACTATAATCAAGAGGATTATAGTAAAATTCTCAAAAGACTCTTGGGGAGTGGATGTAGGTATGGATTGCACCGAACCAATATAAATTATTATGTTTGAGTTATGCCTTTTGCTTTCTTGCTTTGCATGCCTTGTATCATTTTAATTTTATATAGTTTTATTTATTTTACTGCTACACATTGTTTACTCTTCACAAATACTCAAATAAGTTTAATTTGAAACACAAACTTGCTTAGATTGTTAATTTGATAAAAATTTTTAAAGAATCCAATTCATTCCTCCTCTTGAATTACTATTTTTTAGGCAACATTTCCTTTATTGTTGTTGTTATCTCTGTAATGATAACTCTATTCTTGATGAGAGAACTTCTCTTTGCCTTTTCTTTGAGCTCCATACGATCGTTGTCATGATAAATCTCTTTAGCTAGCATGGGGAGTCATCGGGTGGAGGTCGACGATGTGCTCACTCGCTTCACCCATAGATGAGGACGGGCATCGGACTGAAGTCGATGATGTTTCGTCTTTCTTTTAGCAAATAAGGAGAGATGTTGGGCCAAAGTCGACAATGTGCTTATCCATTCATCTACAGGTGAGCAAGGGCATCGAGTTGAAGCTAGTGGTGATCCCTCTCCTACTGCATTCAAAGGGATCCAATCTCACAGAACCATTGGCAGGGTGTGATCATTGGAGTATCGACTGATGTACTATTCCATCTCCTCTAGCACTTGCTCGCTTATGAGCCTATGCTAAGAGATTGGTATGATTTTTTCGGTGAGCTCCATTAAGGGGAAGAATAGACATCTGTGCTGGAGGCTTCATCTAGAGCCGACCCGATGACAGTGTCCCAAACGATGCATGTGTCATCATGCTCGAGGATTTTTTTGTATCGAGAGATTGGTGGTTGAATCTTGAGGATGAGCTATCATTCTGTCGATGGCTGACCTCCTAGAATTCATTGTATAGGCATTTCGATGCCCAAGCCTTTCTCTCGAGTCTGCCTTCCCATCAGAATGGTGCTGGCTTAAGGCAGAGACCTTCTGAGGAGAGGCTCTGGTAGTCGATCTGGCCGACTGCTCCCTATTAAGACTTGAGGATGTCCAGGCAAGCAGTACAGAGTCAGCTTGGTCGGTTGGAACCACCGACGCAAAACCTAGGCCGCATTCACATACTGTGTTGGAATTCGAGGTTAGGGGTATGCATATGTGTTTTAAAATTTTATTTTCTAAACACCATAGTAGAATACAAGATTAAAATACTTTTAATCTGAATTATGTATGCATAAAAATATAAAACCACAAGGATCTAGTTCATGTGCTGAAATTGATATATGCTGAAATTCAGATTGTGATCAAATCGTATACCTATTTCATAATCTTTTTCTTCTAATTTGAATCTGAAAGAGAAGAGATTTTTTTATATCCACAAAGTGTCCGACCTCTATGGATATCCACTCAAGATCAGCCAAGAACAGTCCTCTAGAAACTAAATTTTTTTCTCTAAGAAGATTCAACCTACTGAATTTGAACGAAGTCTGAATCACGATCAACACTTGATTTCTTTCCTTGATCTTCTTCTTCTCTTCTTCTCTTGCCTTTCTCCTTTATTTGTGCTGCTACCAGTAGGTGGAAACTAGCAAAGGAGGGACACCCAACAGCTTGGGCATGAGGAAGATGGGACCCCCAACTAGGTAGGACGTGTGGGATGCCAAAGGAGAAGAGAAAAGGAGAAAAAAGAGGGCGTGGGGTTCTTCAAAGGTGGCATGGGGCTGCTAGTTGGATGCTCTAGGAACCTTAGGAGAGGTCTCTTTAAATAGACATTAGGATTGAATTCTATTCAATCTCATAATACAAGTCCTACTTGCATTGGGTTTCCTAATAACTTAAGTTATTTAACTTACATTAGGAATCCTATTAGGCGCCAACTCTTGGAGCCCTTTCATCCAATTAAACACACCCTCTTTTGCATCCAAGGGATGCACCATATCAGATTAAAAGCCCTCTAATCATAGGACATGCCCAACTTGATCCAATCAAGATGGCATCCCATAATAACTATCAAGAAAATTAATAAGAGACTTGCACCCTTAATTTAATTGATCCAAAACCTTAGACATCCAACAATTTAGTCAAATGAATCTTATTCACGTAGGTTATTAGTAGATAATTAAATTTGAATTATCTTATCAAATAAGAAAACTAAATGAAAAGAAAAATTGGATCCAACCATGTGCTAGCAAGGTTATCTTGAATCCAATCAGATTTTTCTAAACCCAATTGACACTTCATAAGCTCAATTACTAATTTCAGACTAATTTTTTGTTGTATGACCTCATAGGTTCAATTCTATCTAATAGTGAGATATACAATAATCTTATCAAAGTATCATTGAAACTCTTTTCAGTGGGTCAGAATAATTTCACTCTAACTCATCACAGATTATCGATCTAGAACAACCCTAGTAAGCTCTCACAATCCACCAGTGACACCTAGCAGTATGTAGTGACAACCTAGTAGAACTGAAATAAACCTCTAGATGTAGTTAACGTGTGATTCAGTCCCTCTATCGTGAGTTCCGACTTGATGGCAGGTCATGGATAAATCATCAAACCTCAACATCAGTCATATGATAGATTCGATTAGTTCAAGTCCAAATGTGATTTCTATAAAAAATTTTTTCCATCAATCACACTAATATGGCCATAGATTCTTGGACTTAGCCTTTCAAATTTCATAGGACTACTCCTCTCTATCAAGGTCGATAAATCCCATCTTGATGTGCATCCTACTCCTACAGTGGATCAACTGTCACCAACATCCACTACAAAGGCTCATTGAGACTCATATTTATGTGTCAGTCAAACTCCAGTAGCCTCACTGCGAGCAGTAGGACAATCTCAGGTCAAAAGATCAATCATATAACTACAACATTGAGACAATCACTGATGATTGAATAAAAATTTAAGTGATCTCTCGTATGGTCACGCTCAGTACTAGTTGTTTTCTAATAACTACCTGCACTCATCATCCAGTGTCTCTACATTGTAGACCAAAGACTCATCTATCTCGAAGAAAATTATATGTGCATCAGTCTATTCAGATCGATTACTGTTCTTATGATGATCCTATGATCGATAGCATTTAGGAATCAAATATATATCTCTAATTCTCAACATCTTGACAATATATATCGAAGGTTAATTCCATGGATGATTCAAAGACACATCCACTTGAATAAAAAATAAACTTACCCTTCTATTGATCAAATTAATATATTAAGTACAAAATTATATCATAAATTTATTATAATGTGTCAACTATATTGGCTTCTAGGATATACATCTAACAATCTCCACTTGGACTAAAGTCAATTGGCCACAAATCTAAGTCCCATCTTCTCAAGGTAGACTTTTATTTTCGGTTGGCTCAATTGCTTAGTCAGTGGATCTACCACGTTGCCTATGGAGTCTACTCTTTGCACCTCGATATTTTTTTTTTCGAGGTAGTTGCGTATACCGCTGCTCTATGTATTTAAACTTCTAGTGAGATCTTGACTCCTTAGTAAGGGCTATGGTGCCAATGTCTTTGCAGTACTATGTTACGATATTTAATGGCATGACATCCAGTTCTACAACTAATAATAGAATCAGAATTTATTCTACACATCTACAGCATAGTCAGCTTCTATTGATCGATTATTTAGAATCCTTCCAATATATCGAACAAGAATACACCCTCGATTCGTAACTCAGAACCTTCTCCAAACATCAAGAACAAATCCTTAGTCCTTCTTAAGTATTTAAGGATATTCTTCACAGCTATCTAGTGCTCCTCACCTGGATTCGACTAATATTTGCTCATGATACATTAAGGATAATATCAGGTCGAGTATATAGCATAGCATATATGAGGTTTCTATGACTGAGGTATAAAAAATTCTACTCATGTGCTGTATTTCCTCAGATGTGGTCGGACACATCGTCTTGAAAAGATTAATACCATGCCTAAGAGATAAAAGTCCTCTTTTGGAGTTTTTCACGCTGAACCTCTTCAGCACTTTCTCTATGTACAACTTTTGTGACAGGTCTAGCATCCGTTTAGGTCTATCCTTATAGATCTTTATTCCAAGAATATAGGATGCTTTTCCTAGAACTTTCATGAAGAATTTTTTGGACAACCATCTTTTGATCGTGGTCAGCATGAAAATATCATTCCCAATGAGGAGAATATTATCCATGTACAATATGAAGAATGTTATCACGCTCCCACTGATCCTTTTATATACACATGGTTCCTCTTTATTTTTGAAGAAATCAAATGATTTGATTGCCTCATCAAAATGATAATTCCAACTCCGAGAAGCTTGCTTTAATCTGTATATATACCTTTGTAGCTTGCAGACTCTGTAATCACCATCTCCAGACGTGAAATCTATAGGCTACTCCATATAGATATCTTCCTCAAGATATTCATTCAGGAAGACAGTTTTCATATCTATCTGATAGATTTCATAATTATAGTAAGCTGCAATAGCAAGCAAAGTGTGGATGAATTTCAGCATGACTACGGATGAGAAAGTTTTCTGATAGTCAATACCCTCGCACTGACTATAATCTTTAGCCACAGGTCTAGCTTTATAGGTCTCTACCTTACCATCGGTACTTATCTTTCTTTTATAAATCCATTTACATCCAATGGATACAATATCCTTAGGTGGATCCACTAAGGTCCAGACTTAGTTCGAGTGCATCGAATCAATTTCTGACTTCATAGCATCTAACAATTTTTTAAAATCAATGTCAGACATCATCTCGTCAAAGGTATTAGGATCATCATTATCATGATCCTTATCTCCAATAAAGAATATTTTCTTTACTTCCTTCGTAGGCATACCCATGTACCTTTCAAGAGGTCGGGAGACCCTGCTTGATCTACGAGATGGTTGAGGAACGTCTACTACAGGTGTTGCCTAACTATGCAACCCAAGAGGGGGGGTGAATTGGGTTTCTAAAAATTTAAAGTTAATTTACAACTATGAATATTTTATAACAATAAGTAGGATAAATGTGGAGAGTAAAATTTATGCAAGGTGTAGAAGTTGGATGCAAGAATGCAGAAAGATAAGAAAATTTAAAAGGAGAGCAAGTAAGCACAACACAAATAAGAAGATTTATAGTGGTTTGGTGCCAACCTTGCACCTACATCCACTCCCCAAGCTCCTACTTGGAAATTTAAATCCACTAAACCGTATTCAACCCGAATACAACGTCGGAATCTCTGACTCTAGCTATTCCAAGCTAGAACACTTATTTTTTGGGTACAAGCCAACCCAATATAATCTGATTCAAGGTTCGGATCTATCTTTTCATATTTTGGAACCCTTCCAAAATAAAATATCAACTCAAAATAGAGTATAGCAGTTAATCACACAGAAATACAGATGTAGCTCCTTTAATGAGCAAATAAAGCTTTAAATATACTTTACACAATAAAAATGAAGCTCTTCTGATTTTTCTCAAGGTGGTTGAAGACTTGAATAAGCTCTTGAGGGATTGGTGAACTTGAAATAAAAGCTTCTTGAACTTTTAAGAGAGCTCTTGCTTAGGGTTGAAATGAATGCTTGAAGAATCTTTTCAAAATCTTGTTGATTTCCTCCTTTAAGTGCCTTTTATAACTTCAAATAATGATGGAGAGTAATCTGAATTGAAATAGAACCATTGGAACACATTAAATGGGCATTAAATACAGCCAAAATGAGCTGAAAACTAGCCGTTGCAGAATTTTTTCGTCATAGGGGTCGACTCATGCTCATGAGTCGACTCATGGGGTCGACTTCTGTGGCACAGAACAGAAAATAACTGTTCTATAATTTTGACCTACATAGTAGCAGAGGTCGACTCATGCTCAGGGGTCGACTCTCAGAGTGTGCCAGCCAAAGAATTCAGCATGCCGTTCACCCCTTTTGCCATGAGTCGACTCATAGAATCAACTCAAATATATAAACATGATTTTTTTTTAAAATATATATTTAAAAATATTAAAATTACCTCCAATAGATAATAAATCTTGTATTCTTGCTCTTGAGGCTTTTGAATCAGAACTTGATAAAATTATGATTTTGCCTCTGAAATACAATAAATCTTTTTTCAAGTCAAAATCATTAGTAACCCCCTCAAATACTTTGTAATCATCAAAATTAATTTAAGGAGCAACAATCTTTCCCTTTTTGATGATGACAAAATACTTGAGCAAAAGCATATATAAAGCATTGAACATGAATTTCAAATTTATGAAGATGCATCACTTCAATATCATAGCCAAGTATTTGAACGAAATGCATCATAAGCAGTTTGAAGATCAATTTGAAATTTGCTTATAAGTTCATTTGCTTTGAAAATTAGATAAAAAAGGAGCTGACAATTTTGGTTCTTTGACACATTTGCTTAACAATTTTGCTTATTACTAATTTTTTTATTGCTTATTGCTCATTTCTTTATTGCTTATTGCTCAAATTTGATTTTGATTCTCTACTCCTCCTTTTTGACAGTATCAATTAAGATTCTCTACTCCTCCTTTTAAGGGATCTTGAAAGGATAAATTTTCTTTACTCTCCCTTTTTGATACCATATTTTATTTCTTTAGCCCCCTTCTTTGATTGCTTATTTCTCTACTCTCCCTCAACATAGCAAATATAAAGGATATATCAACTTGCTCATCTAGAAGATATTGCAATTCATAGTATTTCTCAGCACTAATATGAGTTATTTTTCATATCTCATAATTAAAATAATTCAATTTGATCACATTCATAGATATTCATTGAAAGTCAAAGCACACACATATATATATATATATTCAAAAGTGACTGAATACAAAAGGTGTCCCAATACACATGAGTCAACTCAAAATATAAAAATCATGGATAGAAACTATCCAAGAGTTAATTAGCCAACAAATACAAGGCCCATAAGATAGATCCTAGACATAGGAGAGACAAACTAATCTAGATCTAATAGATGTCATGGCTAGAGGGATCAGAATCTGAAGAATCAGAGATAGGATGAGGAGATATAGGATCAAGTCCATGGGCACGATCTCGACCGCATCTGCCTCGACCATGGGTAGAGGTACCAGCATGAGTAGAGAGGTGAGAAGATCCTGGAGCCTAAGAAGCTACGGACTGTGCTATAAGAAAAAGTCTGATGGTGTCTAAAAGATCCAATGCTCTCGATACAGACTACATCAGGGCACTGAGCTGAGTAGAAGCATTCTCACTGGAGCCCCTGATCTCTCTCCTCAAGAAGTCAAAATCACTCTCTAAAACTCTTCGAAGTCTAACCGCCTCTGTAGTTAGGTCTGAGACCTCTGTGATATCCGGCTGGGGATGGGCTAAAGCTAATACTTGCCCCTGCAAATCTAATACTCTGCCTGTCAATCTCAAAATATATCCTTCAAGCTGCTCAATACGTACCGACTGGACAGTGAGCATCTGAAAAATAGTAGAAATATAAGGGATCAGAGTCTGGTCTGAGTCATCTTGGGATATCGATCTCTGTGCAAAGATTGAAGTGGCAAACTGCTAAGATAGAATGGAGGCAACACGTTGGGACATCATCTCAATCTGATCATCTGCTAGTCTGAACTCTGAAGGATGTGCCCTGCTCTCTGACTGTGAAACTGAAGCATGCCTCCTCATAGACTCTGAAGGACCAGCCTCGTGATCAGATATGAACTGAATATCTGAAGATGCTCTGTGATCACGAAGAGGTGAAGATGATCCCTCCTCCTCTGCTCTATCCTTCGCTCTCTCCACAACATCCTTTATCCAACTGCCATCAGTCTTAGAGAAACCCATACGATGCAGTGTGTGGCAATTGATGGTGTCGGAATGAGATAGTCTAGCAACTGCCTCTCCCTCAAAACTGATTTCGAACTTTCTAAAAACTAAGATGAGTGCCATACCAAAAGGCAAGTGAGCCTTGGACCTGTTCAGGGTCTCTCTCATGGCCTCAAACATCAATGCGGAAAGGTTCAGGAGGGTCTGTGTGATCACATGGTACATAATGCAAATATCCCTACCAGATAGAAGGTCATGTCTACCACTTCTAGGGACAAACAGTTTGGTTACCAAGTGATGTAACAGCCTCATCTCAACAGAAAGAATTTTTACTTCTAATTTATTTAGACTTTCAGTATAAGTTCTTCCTAAGATAACATTAATTTCTTCTTCTTTAATAGGGAGCTCCATATTGGTATAGCTTTCACAAGGCAAATGCAGTATCTGTCCCAAGTGGACTGGATCAAGAATAACATCAACACCTTTTACTGTAGATTTCACTGTTCCATTGCTATAGCTCAAATTTAAGTAAAATTTTTTGACCAGATCGATATAAGTATTTTTCTTAAAAGAGCAGTAAAATTTTCATCCTCGATTCTTAATCTTTGATCCAATAGTGAACCCTTCTTTTTCAAAAAATTTAAAATCAATATTTTTTTCGGGTTCCACTTTTAGATCAGAGAGAGGTACCTTGCTTGGGCTGATTGAGAACTGAGTGAAAATTGAAGCAGGACTTGGAGCAGGGATTGGAGCAGGAGAGGGCTCAGCTGCTAATCTCTTTCTGTGCACACTCTCTTCCAACCCACGAACGGATTTTCTTCTTTGCGGTAGCTTCATTTTGGGAGCCATTAGGTGAAAGGAGCTTAGGGGACTAAATGTGAGGCAGAGAGAAAAAAATTTTGGAAGGAAAAAGGCATGGATTTGAGGAGTTAAATCATCGATTTGGAGAAGAGGGGATGATTCTAGGGCAAGCTCGAATCGCCCTAAATGAGGAAGGGAGAGGAGAGGAAGTTGGTTCCTTAATGGGTGATTTGAGGAGTGAAAATTGGTAGAAGGAGATATTTGAGAGAAATCTTTGGTTTGAGGGAGAAGAGATGGAGAGCTTTTGGTTCGATGGGAGGAAGAAAATGAAGGGCTGAGTCGGCTCAAGAAAAAGATTTTCAATAAGAAGAGAGCGCCCAAAGGGTTTTGACAAAATTACAAGATTATCCTAGGGTCGACCCTGGGGGTCGACTCATGGCACAGAAAAATTCAAAAGAATGATGGGATAATTTTAAAAAAATTTACAACTCTGAGAGAAGAATGTTTACCCAAATATTGATCATGTGAATGATAGTTTTGAGCTTTTGAGCTCTTAAGAAAAATGAGAATTGTGCTCAATAGATTTGGTTCAATAAATTTTTGGCATTAAGAATTTAGAATCAGAGAGATACTTAAGCTGATGGATCAAGGATTTCTAGTTCTCTTCTAATTTCACAAAATCTATCTTCACTTAAGGTCTTGGTAAAGATGTCAGCCAATTATTTTTCAGTACAAACGTAATCAAGAATTATATCTTTATTTTGGACATGTTCTGTTATGAAATGATGTCTAATTTCAATATGTTTTGATCTAGAATGTTGAATTGAATTTTTAGTTAGATTTATAGCACTGGTGTTATCACATCTTATGGGAGTTTCATTGAGTTTGATACCAAAGTCTTCAGGTTGTTGCTTAATCCACAAGATTTGAGCATAATAACTTTCGACTGCAATGTATTCGACCTCGGTCGTAGACAGTGCTACCGAGTTTTGCTTCTTGCTAAATCAAGAGATTAAGTTAACTCCAAGAAATTGACAAGTTCCATTAGTACTTTTTCTATCTAATCTACGTCTAGCAAAATCGACATCTGAATATCCTATCAAGTCAATTGATGAGTCCTTAGAATACCATAGTCCTAGAGTTTGTGTACCATTTAAATATCTAAGGATTCTTTTAACTGTATTCAAGTAAAATTTTTTCGAATTTGATTGAAAGCGAGCACAAAGACAAACACTAAATATAATATCTGATCTACTAGCAGTTAAATATAATAGAGAACCAATCATGCCTCTATAAAATTTTAAGTCTACATTTTTACCTCTTTCATCCTTGTCAAGCTTATATGATGGGCTCATGGGTGTACCAATTGCTTTGGAGTTCTCCATTCCAAATCTTTTGAGTAGTTCTCTTGTGTACTTGCTTTGAGTGATGGAGATTCTTTTCTTTGTTTGTTTGATTTGGAGTCTGAGAAAAAATGTAAGTTCTCCCATCATGCTCATCTCGAACTCCCCTTGCATGAGCTTAGCAAAATCTTGACAAACAGTTTCATTAGTAGACCCAAAAATAATGTCATCAATATATATTTGTATAACTAATATATCATTTTGATTTCTTTTAATGAAAAGGATTGTGTCTATATTTCCTCTTGAAAAATCATTATTAAGCAGAAATTAGCCTTTCATACCAAGCCCTAGGTGCTTGTTTTAAATCATATAATGCTTTGTTTAATTTAAAAATATGATTAGAAAAAGTATGATTTTCAAAACCTGAAGATTGTTCTACATAAACTTCTTTAGCAATATATCCATTTAGAAAAGCACTTTTGACATCCATTTGGAATAACTTAAAATTCATAAAGCAAGCATATGCAAGTAGAAATCTAATTGCTTCTAATCTAGCAACAAGGGCAAAGGTCTCATCAAAATCAATTCTTTCTTCTTGATTATAATCTTTTGTAACTAATCTTACTTTATTTCTTATCATATTTCCATGTTCATCCAATTTATTCTTATATACCCATTTTATGCCAATTATTGAATAATTTTTAGATATTGAAACTAAGGCCATACATTATTTCTTTCAAATTGATTAAGTTCTTCTTGTATTGCATTTATCCAATTATAATCTTTTTCAGCTTCATCTATGGTTTTAGGTTCAAGATGAGAGACAAAAGTAAAATGATTGAATGCATCTCTAAGTGAAGAACGAGTTCTTACACCATGTGTAGGATCACCAATGATTAGTTTCTTGAGGTGATTGTGATCATATCTCCATTCTTTAGATAGATCATTTGTACCTAGAGGTTGTTCTTGTTGTTCTTCACCTTCCTCATCTTGTTTGTCTTCATATTTTTCATCATCTTGAATGGTTGAGTCTTTTAGAGTGATCTCCTTCATCCCTTCTATAAGAGGATCTGCATCATCAATACCTTCATTCTTCTTTGAAGGAAGATCGTTAGTTTCATCAAAAACAATATGTATTCACTCCTCTACTATTAAAGTTCTTTTGTTGAAAACTCTAAAAGCTTTGCTAGAAGTGGAGTAACCAAGAAAAATCGCATCATCGAATTTTGCATCAAATTTTCTTAGTCTTTCTTTACCATTGTTCAAAACAAAACATCGACAACCAAAAATATGAAAATATACAATGTTTGGTTTTCTTTCTTTCCAAAGCTCATAAGGAGTTTTTTTTAAAATTGATCTAATTAAAGTACGGTTTAATATGTAACATGCCGTGTTAATTGCTTTCGCCCAAAAATATCTTGGAAGGTTGCTTTCACATAGCATGGTACGGGCCATTTCTTCAAGAGTTCTATTTTTTTTTTCTACTATCCCATTTTGTTGGGGTGTCCTAGGTGCTGAAAAGTTATGGTCAATACCTTTTTCATCATAAAATTTTTTAAAATCTTGATTTTCAAATTCGATTTCATGATCACTTTGAATATTTTGAATTGAAAGATCTTTTTCATTTGTGATTTTTCGATAAAATTTTGAGAAAATATAAAAAATTTCATCCTTAAATGCTAAGAAAAAGACCCATGTAAAATGAGATAAATCATCAATAATCACAAAATCATATCGTTTTCACCTAGACTAGTAGTTCTAGTGGGTCCAAATAAATCTATATGCAATAGTTCTAATGGCCTAGAAGTTGAAATAATATTTTTAGATTTGAATGAGACTCGTATTTGTTTACCCATTTGGCATGCATCACAAATTCTATCCTTTTCAAAATTTAATTTGGATAAGCCGATAATCAATTCTTTTTTAATAAGTTTTGAGAGTGAATGCATGTTAATATGTGCAAGCCTACGATGCCAAAGCCAACTAGTCTCATTAATCTTGACATTCAAGGCTACTAGGCATTGCATGTTTATTTTGAAAAGATCATTCAAATCTACCATATAAATATTATCATGTCTATGCCCAACAAATTTAATACCTTCATTAATAGGACTAGTTACAATATAAACTGAAGATTCAAAAATGACTTTGTATCCTTTATCACAAAATTGACTGATGCTTAATAAATTATGTTTTAAACCATCTACTAATAAAATATTTTCAATATACTTAGAGGGAGTGATACCAATGTTACCTATATCGATGATCTTTCCTTTGCCATTATCTCCAAAGGTAACCATCCCTCCATTTTTAGCATCAAATGTGATGAATTGGGATTCATCACCAGTCATGTGTCTTGAGCACCCGCTATCAAGATACCATCTTCGGTTTGCTCCTTGGGATGCAAGACACACCTATACACAAGAATCAAGTTTTGACTTTAGGTATTCAAGTTTTCTTGGGTCCTTTTTGGTTAGTCATAATGGTTCCTTTTGGAATCTATATTTTTTTTACATTAAAATTTTCAGATTTGTTAAAAAAATATGAATAAGATTTGTATCCTATTCTATCATATTTAAAGCAAGTTATATTTGAAAACTTGTTGTATGATGAGTTTACAAAGATATTTTTCAGAAATTTTTATTTCTTTAAAGGATTATATCCAAGACCGGCTTTATCATAAATGGCCTTTTGATTGTCAAGTATCATGTGAAGTTTATTTGAACTTAAAGTGAACTTTTCAACCATTGATTTTAACTTGACAATCTCATTTTTTAAGTTCAGATTTTCTAGAGACAGGATTGATTTTTTATTTGAAATACTCTCATTTTCTTTTAGTAAAGATTGATTCTTTGATTTTAATTCTTTGTTCTTTACCTCTAGCTTCTTTAGTTCATCAATTAGGTCATAAAATGCTTCATGAAGTTTTTCAAAGGTAAAGTCAATAGGAGTTTCAGTATTTACCTCATTTTCATATGCCATAAGGCACAAGTTGGCTTGTTCATTTGAGTCTTCTTCTTTGAAACTTGACTCATCACTTTCGCTCCATGTAGCCATCATAGCCTTCTTCTTGTACTTCTTGAGACCCTTCTTTAGTTGTGGGCATTCAGACTTAAAGTGTCTCAGTTTCTTGCATTCATAACAAATAAGGGGTTGCTCCTTATCCTTCTCTTTGCTATATTTTTCTTTTGTAGGTGGCCTCTTCCTCATTCTTTATCTTCTTTTTTCTTCAAGAACTTCTTAAACCTTTTAGTAATGAGGGCCATTTCTTTATCCTGCTCTTTATTTTCTGTATCATTGGATTCTTCATCAGGTTGAGCAGTAGATTTGAGGATGATTATCCTCTTCTTTTTGACATCTTCTTCTTGGTGTTGTTTCATGCTTAGCTCGTGAGTCATCAGTGATCCTAGAAGCTCCTCCAAGGGTAAGATATTCAGATCTTTGGCTTCTTGGATTGCGATCACTTTGGCCTCCCAAGTCCTTAGTAAAGACCTAAGAATCTTTCTTACGAGATCACTGTTGATTGATTCTTAAAATAAGTAAATATCTCAGTGATTGATTTATCATGCTCCTTTTTAAAAAGTTCATATTTATGTACAAGCATGTTGATTTTTGATTCCTTCACTTGATTAGTTCCTTCATGAGTTACTTCTAATCTATCCCATATTTTCTTAGCTGACATGCATGTTGAAATACGATTAAATTCATTAGCATCTAGAGCACAATACAAAATATTCATGGCTTTAGCATTTAGTTAAGCCATTTTCTTATCAACCTCATCCCATTCTTTTTCGAGTTTGGTTGATTCCATACCATCAATTATTTTAGTGGGTGTGTGTGGTCCATTTACTATGATACTCCACATATCATAGTCAAGTGCTTGAATAAAAATTTTTATCTGAGCTTTTCAATAGGTATAATTTGACCCATTGAATAGTAGAGATCGGTCTGTGGACTGCCCCTCGGCTAGTGAAGTGCCAACTTGAGTTGCCATAGATCTTTAGCTCTTTGATGGTTAAATCAAAGTAGGACTAGAGCACCGAGCTCTGATACCACTTGTTGCCAGCTATGCAACCCAAGAGGGGGGGTGAATTAGGTTTCTAAAAATTTAAAGTTAATTTACAACTATGAGGATTTTATAACAATAAGCAGGATAAATGTAGATAGTAAAATTTATGCAAGGTGTAGAAGCTGGATGCAATAATACAGGAAGATAAAAAAATTTAAAAGGAGAGCAAGTAAGCACAACACAAACAAGAAGATTTATAGTGGTTCGGTGCCAATCTTGCATCTACGTCCACTCTCCAAGCTCCTACTTGAGAATTCAAATCTACTAAACCGTATTCAACCCGAATACAATGTCGGAACCTCCGACTCTAGCTATTTCAAGCTAGAATATTTATTTTTCGAGTACAAGCCAATCCAATACAATCCGATTCAAGGTTCGGATGAATTTTTTCATATTTTGGAATCCTTCCAAAATAAAATATTAACTCAAAATAGAGTATAGCAGTTAATCACACAGAAATACAGATGCAGCTCCTTTAATAAGCAAATAAAGCTTTAAATATACTTTACACAATAAGAATAAAGCTTTTCTGATTTTTCTCAAGATGGTTGAAGACTTGAATGAGCTCTTGAGGGGTTGGTGAACTTGAAATAAAAGCTTCTTGAACTTTTAAGAGGGCTCTTGCTTAGGGTTGAAATGAATGTTTGAAGAACCTTTTCAAAACCTTATTGATTCCCTCTTTTAAGTGCCTTTTATAACTTCAAATAATGGTGGAGAGTAATCTGGGCTGAAATAGAACCGTTGGAGTACATTAAATGGGTATTAAATACAGTCAAAATGAGCTAAAAACTAACTGTTGCGGAATTTTTTCGTCACAGGGGTCGACTCATAGGGTCGACTCATGCTCATGAGTCGACTCATGAGATCGACTTCTGTGACACAGAACAGAAAATGACTGTTCTATAATTTTGACCTACACAGTAGCAGAGGTCGACTCATAGGGTCGACTCATGCTCAGGGGTCGACTCATGGGGTCGACTCACAGAGTGTGCCAACCAAAGAATTCAGCGTGCCGTTCAGCTCCTTTTGCCATGAGTCGACTCATAGGATCAACTCAAATATATAAACATGATTTTCTTTCAAAATACATATTCAAAAATATTAAAATTACCTCCAATAGATTATAAATCTTGTGTTCTTGCTCTTGAGGCTTCCGAATCAAAACTTGATAAAATTATAATTTTACCCCTGAAATACAATAAATCTTTTTTCAAGCCAAAATCATTAGTAACCTCCTCAAATACTTTGTAATCATCAAAATCAATTCAAGGAGCAACAACAGGCTCATGGATAATGAAATCCTAAGGATCTATAGCTCTTCGCTCTTCAGAGATCTTCTCTTCGAGCTCGACTAACCTCCCACTGCCACCATTCTGGATAAACTATTTTTCTAAGAATATGACATTCTGACTCACAATCACATTGTGGTCTTGTAGAAAGTAAAAGTAGTATCCCATGGATTCTTTAGGATATCCTATAAAATGAGCTATAATAGATCTATCCTCTAACTTATCCACCATCTATCTCTTGACATAGATCGAACATCCCGAAGTCTAAAGATAACCTAGACTCGACTTTATACCAAACCATATCTCATACGGTATGGTAGGAATGGATTTTGATGGAACCCTATTCAACAAGTGAATTGCGGTTAATAAGACATGTCTCTAAAGATATAAGGATAGATCAGTGAAGCTCATCATAGACCTGACCATATCCAATAGGGTCTTATTTCTCCTTTCTGATATTCCGTTGAGCTGAGATATTCCAGGAGGCATCCATTGAGAGATTATACCATAGTCTTTAAGATATTCCAAAAATTTTCGACTAAAGTATTCACCTCCTCGATCAGATTGAAGAACCTTAATAGGTCTAGCAGTTTATTTTTCTACCTCATGTCTGAATTACTTGAACCTTTCAAAGGCCTCAGACTTGTATTTCATCAGATACATATATTCGTATCTAGATAGATCATTGATAAAGGTAATGAAGTAGGTATAACTACCCTTGACCTGCACATCAAATGGCCTACATACATCGGTGTGTACCAGGGTAAGTAACTCAGTGGTCCTTTCTCCATATCCTACAAAGAGTAACTTGACTATTTTTTTTCGAAGGCAAGATTCACAAGCCGGATACGACTTTGGATTAAGAGAGCCAAGAATCACATCTTTTTTCAGTCTGTTTATCCTGTCCTCTCCAATATGGCCTAGTCTATGGTGCCACAAATACTTCTAGTTAATTTCATCTCTGGGTCT
Organism: Elaeis guineensis; assembly: GCF_000442705.2. Classification (NCBI taxonomy): domain Eukaryota; kingdom Viridiplantae; phylum Streptophyta; class Magnoliopsida; order Arecales; family Arecaceae; genus Elaeis; species Elaeis guineensis. The sequence goes on from NC_026001.2 coordinate 21,205,051, forward strand.
CTTTTAGCCTACGACACTCACTATTTGTTCGTTTAAGTTCACATTCGCATCAACATGCAAGTGATAAAGACTGTCAATTAAAAGATCTCATGCAATCAATTTATTTTATAAATAAATAGAATAAAATTTTTTATTAAATTTAATTTTAAAATCTTTCTGTGTTAACACAGATACGAAAATCAAATTTTGACTAGCTACAGGAATATAATAACAGTCTTTTAAATCTAATCTAACACTAGACGGTAATTGAAGAGGGTAAGTGCTAATGGCCTCTGCAGTAATTTTTACTCTATTGCCAATCCGAAAGATCATGTTGCCTTCCCTCAACCTTCTACTTTCTATCAGACCCTACATTGAGGTACATATATGAGCACTCGAGCTAGAGTCTAATATCCAACTAGAAGTAGAAGAAACCGTAAGGTTAGATTCAATTACGAGCATACCTTCTGAAGTTTTATCATCTTTTTTGGTCTTTAGGCTCTTCAGATATTTTTGGACAGTTCCTCTTCTAGTGGCCTTCAGCATGATAGTAGAAATATTTTCTCTTTGCTTTGGCCTTCTTAGAAACTTTCTTCTTTAGCTTGCTCTCCTTTTTCTGCTTCTTAGCAAATTTAACCTTCTTCTTTCCAGTAGACTTTCTCTTGGAAGAAGTCTGCTCCACAGTGAGAACAGTACTCCTTGAACTCTTCAGAATTTTCTTCGTAGTGACCAACATATTGACCAATTTGGGTATAGTGCAATCAAGCTTGTTCGTATGAAAATTTTTAATAAATTGACTATATGAACTTGTAAGGGATTGAAGGACCAAATCCATCGACAATTCTTTTTGTGTTTCTAGCTCGAGCTTTCCAAGCTCCTCAATATCCTTGATCACTATCATACAGTACTCATAGACTGACTATCTTTCGTGCATCTTCAAATTAAAGAGTCTTTTAGATACATCGAAATGCACTGTATGACTTTGCTTACTATACAACTCTTGCAAGTGAGTGATCATAGCTCTGACAGTAGGCACATGCTTATGCTGACTTTGCAACTCATTTGATATAGATGCCAGCATATAATACTTAACCTGACTATCTTCATCCGTCCATTTCTCAAAAGCAACCCTTTGCTCAGCAGTAGGATGGTTTGGTGATATTATGGATTCTTAATCGAGTACATGACTTAATTTTTCAGAGATCAGGACAATCCTAAAGTTTCTGAGCCAGTCTTTATAATTTGTACCGATCAAATGATTGATTTCAAGGATGCAGACTAGAGGGTCTAAGGCTGACATTATTTAACTCGAGAGTAAAGATTCAAGTTAGACTTTTATACTTAATTGTTATATTTGCTTTTAGGGATATTAAGATGCAAACAATGACTTCTATTAATTTATTGAATCTCTCCACTCCTCGAAAAGAAAATAAAAATTCTAACACGACAAACGATTCTTAGTGGGTGCTGCGGTCCCATCAATACCATGCACCTCACCTAACAGTTATTGGTAACATACACACCGATGCATAGGTAACTCTTGTCCAGATACTTCTCTAAGCATATTGTAATGATTTGATCTCTAAGTCGTGTGGGCTCACCTAACAGTTATTGCCCAGACTTCTTAGTTAAGCCTTACCCACCATTCACAAGCAAGTGCAAGGCCATCATTGGGTGGTTATTGGGTCCAACCCCATCTTTACTCTGGAGCAACTCTTTGCTAATAGAGTGATTGTGTATTTTCGATGCAACTGAACCACTATGATCAGTCGAGAACAATCAACGTCGGTAGCACGTCCGCACATCTACAATGGTGGAAGACTTATAGACTTAATATTTGTAGGGAGGTTTAAGTTTAGGTCTTATCTAATTAGTTATCGTATGACCAATCTAATTGGCATGGGCTAAAGCAAACTGCTAAGCAATCCAATTTATGATCCAATCTTCCAAATTGATCAGAGAAGTCGAGTTCGATGGGGGTCCCCCCATTGCTTTTCTACGACACCAATAAATTGATGAGGTAAGTGAATAGAACTAATTAAATAATTACGTCTCAATTACTTATGTTAGATACTAATAGGTTAATTGGTCCAAACAGATCAACTCAAGCGAATCAGGCTCAAACTGTCGAGCCAAATTAGGACCTTAAGTTAATCAATTCAACATATAGGACTCAATCAATTTGATCAACAATAATTGCATGATCATATAACTTAATTAATTTGACTCTAACCAGCACTTGACTAGATTCGATCAATTACTTAATCAAATTAGACCTATATGACTCAAATCAAAAATCTTAGATGCAATTCTGTTACATGACTAATTTATGATTTTTTTCATGACCAAAACTCTCATGCACAAATACAAATTTTAGATTCTAAAATTAAATTTTAGATCTAAATTTTTTACATAAAAATAAGTTTTAAATTATGAAAATAATTTTTAGATTTAACATACAAATATATATCATATATATGCATGTAAAATTTAGATCTAAATAAAATTCAGATCTACTACATGATATCATATATCTCATATACAAATTATGGATCATATCAAAAGTAATTTTATGATCTTAAGCATGCAGTCACATATCTCACATATGAATTATAAATAAGATCATATAAAATTTTAGGTTCATGCATATATCTACATATCACGTGAACATGAACTAGAAATAATTCTAGATCAAAATTCAGATCTATGCATGCTTTGACATATCAACTATATATTTTAAAATTAAATTTAAAATAAAATATCAGATTTAAAAATTTATCTATATATCTCATGTATTAAGAAAAAAATTAGATTTTAAATTTTTTTTCAAAACATGTATAATAATTTCAGCAATATGAAACTCATGGCTTTGATACCACTATTGAAATTTGAAGTTAGGGGCATGCATGTGTATTTTAAAATTTTATTTTTTAAATATTATAACAGAATATAAGATTTAAATATTTTTAATCTGAATCATGCATGCATAAAAATATAAAACCATAAGGATCTAGTTCATATACTGAAATTGACATATGCTGAAATTCAGATTGTGATCAAATCACATACCTGTTTCACAATCTTTTCTTCTAATCTGGATCTGAAAAAAAAAAAATTCTAACCATATAAATATCTGATCTTTACGGGTATCTACTCGAGATCAGTCAGGAACAGTCCTCTAGAAATTAAATTTTTTTCTCTAAGAAAATTTAGCCTGTTGAACCTGAACGAAGCCTGGATCACAATCAATACTTGATCTCTTAATTTTCTTGATCTTCTTCTTCTCTTCTTCTCTTGCCTTTCTTCCTTTGTTTGTGCTGCTACCAGCAGTTAGAAACCAGCAAATGAGGGATGCCCAATAGCTTGGGCGTGAGGAAGATGGGACGCCCCAACTAGGTGGGGCGTGTGGGACACCAAGGGAGAAGAGAAAGGGAGAGGAAGAGAGGGCGTGGGGTTCTCCAAAGGTGGCGTGGGGCTATTGGTTGGATGCTCTAGAGATTTTAGGGGAGGTCTCTTTAAATAAGCATAAGGATTGAATCCTATTCAATCTTATAATACAAATCCTACTTGCATTGGATTTCCTAATAACTTAAGTTATTTAACTTACATTAAGAATTCTATTAGGTACCAACTCTTAGAGTTCTTGCACCTAATTAAATACACCCTCTTTTACACCCAAGAGATGCCCCATATCAGATTAAAAATCTCTCTAATCATAGGACACATCTAACTTGATCCAATCAAGATGGCACCCCATAATAACTATCAAAAAAATTAATAAGAGACTTGCATCCTTAATTTAATTGATCCAAAATTTTAGACATCCAATAATTGGAGTCAAATAAATCTTAGTCATGTAGGTTATTAGTAGATAATTAAATTTGAATTATCTTATCAAATAAGAAATTCAAACAGAAAGAGAAATTAAGTCCAACCATATGCTAGCAAGGTTACTTTGAATCCAATCGAATTTTTCTAAACTCAATTGACACTTTATAAGCTCAATTACTAATTTCAGATCTAATTTCTTTGTTGTATGATCTCATAGATTTGATTCTATCTGATAGTGAGATATATAATGATCTCTATCAAAGTATCATTGAAACTCTTTTAATGAGTCGGAACAAGTTCACTCTAATTCATCAAGAATTATCGATCCAGAACAACCCTAGTAAGCTCTCACAATCCACCAGTGACATCTAGCAGTATGTAATGGCAACCTAGTAGAATTGAAATAAATCTCTAGGTATAGTTAATGTGTGATTCAGTCTCTCTATCGTGAGTTTTGATTTGATGGTAGGTCATGGATAAATCGTCAAACTTCAACATCAGTCATATGATAGATTCGATTAGCTCAAGTCTAAATGTGATTTCTATGAAAATTTTTTTTCATCAATCACACTACTATGGCCATAGATTTTTTGACTTAGCCTTTCAAATCTCATAGGACTACTCCTCTCTATCAAGATCGATAGATCCCATCTTGATGTACACCCTACTCCTACAGTGGACCAACTGTCGCCAACATTCACTACAAGAGCTCATTGAGACCCATGTTAATGTGTCAGTGAAACTCCAGTAGCCTCATTATGAGTAATAATACAATCTCAAATCAAAAGATCATTTACACAACTACATCATTCGAGACAATCACTGACGATTGAATAGAAATCCAAATGATCTCTCATATGGTCATGCTCAGTACTAGTTATTCTTTCACAACTATCCGTACTTGTCGCTCAGTGTCTCTACACTATAGATCATAGACTCATCTATCTAGAAAGAAACGATCTGTACGCTAGTCTATCCAGATCGATCACTATTCTTATGATGATCCTATGATCGAAAGTATTTAGGAATCAAATACATGTCTCTAATTCTCAACATCTTGAAAATATGTATCGAAGGTTAATTCTATGGATGATTCAAAGACACATCACATTTGAATAAAAAATAAACTTACTTTTTTATTGATCAAATCAATGTATTAAGTATAAAATTATGACCTAGATTTATTACAATATATCAGCCATATTGACTTTTAAGATATACATCTAACATATCGATGTCCTTATTCACACCTGTCCGGATACAGGCCTGGTGGCTTTGCTGGAATGGGGTCATTCGAGGAGAATAGGTCCTTGCCGTACCATTGCACTGTGACTGTTATGCAACAACTTTAGATGCCCGGACTTGCTCCACCATGGTGCTTGACTCTGATGATCGATGGTGGACCGCTAGGAATGGTTTCTCCATCGAGAGTGCCATGCAGGGATGACTGCTGGCATGGCATTACGATCCCAGGATCTGGTCTTCACTATCTTTCTCTTGAGAATGGGGCTAGATTTCCCTCGATCCTTCCTCCTGCGCCAATCTATTATTGTGCCTCTCTGACCAAATGATGGGGCGAGAGTGGCTGGACCGAATGGTGTTGGCTTCTACTGAGCTAGAGTAGTGGATCTATAATCAGAACACTATGGATGTACAAGTCCAAGAATACCAGAAAAGATAGTGGAGGTTCTCTAGTGGGGGACCATCCGATAGTTAACTTAGTATCGATTGGAGAGGAAGAATAGTAGAGAAAGATGGAGTTAGAGAGAGTAGAGTCTAGAGTCCTCCTTGTTTCCTAAGGGGGCGAGCATGTCTCTTCCTTTCTTTTTCCTTTCCTCCTCTCTTTTTTTTCCACTGGCCTTCCTTTTTTTGTTTAAGGGGGTCAGCCAGATGGTTGGCATCCATTGGAGGTGAGGTAGTGGCTATCAGAGTCAGGATGGTAGGCGTTAGAGGAGGTCACACAGCCTGTTGCCCATGTTTGATGGAGCAGTGGATGTCAGCATGCCGTTGCAGAGCCAGTTGCCCATGAGACTCGTGTGTCGAAAGTCTCGAAGAGTGTCTGACCTAGCAGACGACTTGTAGGGAGCTGAAACAGAAAAAAAAGGATTGACGAGGCATTGTCGAACGGTTCTAGGAATTTGTCGATCTGTCACAAGTGGTCAGCTAGGTGCCAACATCTATGGTGCCATTCGGGTCACATGATGTTGCTTTGATCATATGTCTTGGTTGCCCATGTCATGATGTCGGGTGTCTGCCACATCTGCTGGAGTGGACATGTCATCAGGTGGATGAAATATGGTCCTATAGTTTTATTTAAAAGAGAAACATAGAAAAACACATAAAATCAAAAACTAGATGAAATAATGCATCTATGACTCCATATTGTCTTTAACTAAACATATGGAAACTGGTGCAAGTTACCCTGAACAAGATGGTCTTTAGTAACTAATCATTATCATAGGCAATCAAAGTGAATTACCGATTTAAAGTGAGTCAGGATTGTATCCACAGGGACCATAGGTAGAGTTATGATTACAGGAGAGTTAAGATCATTAGATTAAAAGCATTGCAAAGAAAAGAAAATAAAATAAACTAGAAATAAACTATATTAAGAGTTAAATCAAGTAGAAAATGATTATCTCGGAGGTTACGAATCGATCTTGCATAAAATGGAGTTATATTTTCTTAATGATATTAGATGCTTGTAATTAGGTCTTGAACATAACTTATCTCCATTTGAGCACGATCCATATTCTTGGATCATGGCTCGTCCCTTTGGGCATAAACTATTCTAGGGCTTTATCTCATAAGTAAAGAAGAAATAATAATAGATCAAAGCTAGAAACCACCTATCTTTCCTTGGCACGCCTCGTATCCGTAGATCACGGCATGTCTCCAGAAAGTATAGGGTTTATAATCTCTCTCTCCTGAGCATGCCCCGTATCTGTAGATCATAGTGCATCTTCAGAGAGCAAATGTTGTTCTAACTACGATCTAACATATAAGCATAAAAGGAAGTGTACAAGATAATTATATAACAAAAAATAAGCTTTATTGATTCATATCATAAAAAAAATATAAGAAGAGATAGAACATAAAATTGCTCTATTGTTACAAGACTTCCTCTCCCCTCCCGAGATTAGTAGATTTAGTTGCTCATAGGTTGGCTCTAGCTAGTTGATGGCTCATCTTCTTAGCAGAATCTTCTTATGTCACCTTAAAAATCTTCCAACCTCATAATTTTTTCTCTTATTTTTCTCTCAATTTTGCTCTCTTCTTTTAGGTCACCTCCACACCCCGTTTTATAGCTTAAGAGTCCTAGCCGTGGTTAGTCTTACAAATCCTCACATCTATCTCTTTCTCTCGTTTTCCTTTTTCCTTTTAAAACTCTCTTTTTATTTTTTGTAAAAACCCTAAACCCTTCTGTCGTGTCCCAGGCTGCATCCCATCCAAAACCTTGTGCTTGAACCCATTCACTCGTCTACCAACCATGCTCTATCGCTCGCGAATTGCACCTAGGCCCACACCCACTTGTCAGAACCCACACGCATGCTCGTTCACCCAAATCCTTGCCCGCCTGATGCTTGGACCCATGCCCGAACCCTGTGAGCTGTGTGAAACACCGAGCGGCATTGTTTTGGTGAGCTATGTATGGACCGCACAACATTTATTGCTGTTCACTGCATGCAAATTGGATGCCTTTGTGAATGGATTTTTTTATGAGAGCTGCACACGGACCGCACGGCATTTATTGCTGTTCACCGCATGATGATTGGGTGCCTTTGTGCATGGATTTTTCTATGAGTCGCGCGGTCCATTTTGGTATGCCATGTGTGGATGGCACAGCTTGTGGGCCTTGAACATTGCTCTATGGGCTTCTTTGGGCCATGTTTGCGTTGGGCCGTATCTTATTTTCTTCTAGCTTGTGTGCTCATTTCTGTGGCTAAAAACTTAGATTTAGTGATCGCAAAAATATGGGTGATAGATTGATAGTATATATTCATTAGAAATCTTACTTGGTTTGTGAATAAATTTCTATGATTAACAATTTCTAAAAAAAGCATAAAAAGTATCAAATACTAAATAATTAGAGATTAAATATCAATAGTTTTAATACTTCTTATGACATATCAGTGCATTGATCAGTAACATGAAAAAATAATATGACCAAAAGTATGTAGGTAAGTAGGTAAAAAAATAAAAAATGTAAGCAATAATGTTGAGCAAAAGTGAGAAAGCTAATAAGTCAATAAGTTACTTATAAGTTGTTAGTATAGCAAATAAATAGATAAAACAGAAAGAGAAGAAAAAGAAAAAAAAATAAATACATATGAATGGCCATGAAAGGGAGACATGGATGTAGGAGCCCTTGTTGGTATTATTATTGGTACTAAGAGAGATCTCTCTTAAGCTTGGGAGAAAGCTCAGATTTTAGAGGCTACAGACTTTGTTCAGGCTCTAATATGCCGGACCTTGACTGTTCTTCTTGATGAGATTTCATGAATACTGTTGCTGTAGATTTCTAACTCTAGTTAGAATGGTTGGAGTCAATTGGGAGTTATTGGCACGGCGAGACCTGCAAAATAAATCCTGATCGAAGTTGGCTCTAACGGAAACCCTTCAATGGTCAAGTCAGAAAACTGAAAAAGATATGAAGGAACATGAGGGGGAGAGAGGGCATGTGTATGCGTATCTATAGGATCCTTTTTTACCTTGATTTATAGGGAGGCGAGAGCCATAAGGGAAAAAGTGATGGAAGACCATTCCTATCTCTCCATCCATACCACTCATGATGTCCCGATTCAAAAATACAAGGGTCAGGTGGTCTACCCAGGCATGGTCTAGGCAATAATTTCTTTCGATTTGGACTTTGGTGGCAGACGTCACCTTACCTGGTGTGCAGTCAGCCACTCTTAGGGGTGGCATGATTTGACCGGACTTCACCCGACGCGTAGTCAACTGTTGAAGAGGCATGGTCCCATGTGGAGTGATGTGACTTGATATGATCGCATGGTGGTTGACTCTTCCAAACATGGTAGGCAGCAATAGTTGAAGGGAATACAATGTGTTGCTAGAGATGAGGATTGGCAGGAGATCGTTCGATTGAAGATGATGTTGGGGTTAGGACTTTTCTAGGATTGGTGTCTGATGTCCGAGTATTGCCCTGATGCCAATGGTTAGGGACCTATGGTCGAAGCTAAAATCGGCAATAGAAGCCAAGCATAGTGGCCAAAGTCAAGATCGACAGCCAAGGCAAGGGTTGGTGGCCGAACTTAGGATTGACGACTAAAGAAAGATCAACAAGATTTTCCATCAGGAAGCTCTATTTGAAATGACCAACCCGACAGTGAGGATCGATGAGTTCCGAAGTGAGATCCCCCATAGCTCATTATGTAATGAATGACTTCAGTATAACTTTTCCACAATTTTGGGATGGCATATCTATCACTTGGATTATACTCATTTATCTCTGATCAAAGTTGCGACGATGACCTTACATACTTCATCATGGGTCTCTCTTGGCACATGTCTTCAGTATGGGTGACATATCACCCTCCAACATATGCCCCTTACTCTCGAGTCCGGATCATTGAGGGTTCGGATGAAGGGAGTAGGAGGGCAAGTGTTGGGGGGTGATATATAACCCATGCTGAAGATACATGCCAAGAGGGGACCCACGATGAAGTACGTAAGGTTATCACCATAACTTTGATCGAAGATAAATGAGTATAATCCCAGTGGTAGATATATCATTGTAGAACTATAGAAAAGCTACGCTGAAGTCATTCAGTACATAATGAAGCTTGGGGGAATCTCACTTCAGACCTCACCAATCCTCACTCTCAGGCTAGTCCTTTCAAATGGAGCTTTCTGTTGGAAAACCCTGCCGATCTTTCTTTGGCCACCAATCCTAACTTTAGCTGCCAACCCTTGCCTTGGCCACCGATCTTGACTTTGACCGCTGAGCTTAGCTTTGATTGCAGATTTTAGCTTCAATTATAAGTCCTTAACCACTGACATCAAGACGACATTTGGACATCAGACACTAATCCTAAAAAGATCTTGACCCCAACATCATCTTCGATCGGAGGATCTCCTTTGATCCTCGCCTCCAGCAGTAGGCTGCATTCTCTTCAACTATCGCTGGCTACCATGTTTGGAAAAGTCAACCCCCATATAGCCACATCACTCCATGTGGGACCATGCCTCTCCAACGGCTGGCTGTGTGCCGGATGAAGTCCTATCAAATCACGCCACCCCTGAGAGTGGCCAACTATGTGCCGAATAAGGTGACATCTACTATCAAAGTCTAAACTGAGAGGAATTATTGCTGGACCATGCTCAGGTAGACCACTCAAATCTCATAGTGGATGACATGCCATAGTAACCCTTGTGTTTGACCAATCTGGATATTATGAGTTGTACGGATAGAGAGGCGGAATGCTCTTCCATCACTTTTTCTCTTATGGCTCTTGTTCCCTATAAATCGAGGTAAAAAAAGAAATCTCTAAGTATGCATAAATGTACCCTCTCACATCCTCACATTCCTTCTCACCTATTCTAGTTTTTTGACTTGATCGTTGGAGGATCTCCATCGGAGCCAACACCAGTCAGGACTAGTTGTATGTCTTGCCATATCGATGACTCCAGTTGACTCTAGCCATTTCCACCAGAGCTACGAGAAGGACATTTCATCTCTGGATAAATATAGCTAGAAATTCCTCGAAGGCACTTCGTTTCTGGATGAATATAGCAACTAGAAGGGCACTTCATCTCCGGACGGATATAATCAAGAATTCTTCAAAGACGCTTCATCTGCGGACAAATGTAGCCACAAGAAGGGTACTTCATCTCCAGATGAATATAGCTGGAGTTCTTAGAAGATGCTTCATCTCCAAATGAATATAGTCATAAGAAGAAGGATGCTTCATCTTCAAACAAATAAAGTCCAAAGTTTCTCGAAGATGCTTCATCTCCGGACGTATATAGCTGCGAGAAGGATACTTCATCTCTGGATGAATATAGTCAAAAATTTTTTGAAGGCTTTTTGTCTCCAGATGAATATAGCCATGCGAAGGGCGCTTCATCTCCGAACGAATATAGCTAGGAGTTCCTCGAAGGTGCTTCATCTCCATATGAATATGGCCACGTGACGGACGCGATGTGTTGATTAAAAAATTAAGACTTGACACGTATCTTTGGGAGCTGAATGCTGATTCATACTCCCTGGGCCTGACCCCAGCTCAAGCCAAGGAGTAGGGGGCATATGTTATGGATGTAACTCTAGTAGCCGATCTGAAGACACGAGTAAATTTTGGATAGGTTGACTATCCACCTTGGCCTACGAGCTCCCTATCGACCCCAACCCCCATGCCAACTACTGATGTACTCATGGATCCTCCGGCTCTTCACCGGCATTACCACCCTTGAGCCATTAAACCCTGTTCATGCTACTGACCTCCTGCTTTAGCTGTCAGTCCCAACGTCGACTTCGACTTGGGCATTCATGCCAATTTTGTTGCTCGACGGCGTATAACGACCGCCGAGGCCCATTCCTCTTGCTCTTTAGTCCAATCATTGCATTTGGTGGCGTCCATCGAAACCCCTGTACGACCATCAAATCGAGCCATTCAAGATAGTAGCCTGTCATGTGACTGCAAGACCCCTTTGTGGCCCAATCACGTCATCTCATTAAGATATGCAGGTGGCCATGAGTAGGGTAAGGTCATGTCAATCTCAGAACCCCTAGTTGTAATCTCAATTCATTAATAAAAGTGGCTGGCCACCTACTAGATGGGGTGACAACACCCACCAAATGCAAGGAATTCGAAGGACCCTGTGTGATTTTCAAGAACATATTTAATGGGAGGCAAAATTTTTGATGGCCTCTCTTCTTCTCATGGCTCCAACCTCATCTATAAAAAGAGATAATCCAGAGACTCTAAAAGTATGCCATCTTTTGTCTCTCTAAAACACACTCATTCTTTTCTTCCTGTTGCAGAAATCTGACTTGAGCATTGGAAGATCTCCGACGGAGCCCACTCCAGCTTTCAAAGACTTTTTTTGCAAGTCATGGGCTGTCGACTTGCTATCCTCATCCGACTCTAATAATCCTGGCCCAGAATGGATTTCAACTGCAACAAATACTAATAATCTATGCCTGATCCAAGTTCTACAACTTGATTTTAACATAAGCAATTGCAATGTCAATATCTCTTGCCTGATTATTTGGAATGACATGGTCCTCACGATTATGGCACCTATTGTTTCATTATATGCGCAAGAGCATCTAGAAAGTTACAAATTGACAACCTACGGTTAGCAGGTCAACTTTGTCATGTATTGGCTTAAGCATGGTTACCTTTTTGTTTCTTTTATTCAGACTAGGAAGGATAATCTCCACCTTCTACTCATTCCATCCTTCAAGGGCCGACTCCAACCAGAATTGAGCCTCTGACCCCTGCCCAGGTAGCAAAGGATGATACCATCCAAGCTATCGCTTGCTGAAAACCGTTTTGCTTATCAGGAAGTGGTGTATGCCGTGATATGCCGCTAGTTTTGAAAGATATGCAAGCCCCAAAATCTGTACAATTTTTGACAAGCTCAAGCTATGAAGTGCATGAAAATAGCAAGTTGTACTCTGACTTTGGACATCCAAACGATGTTAAGAGGTATATCCGAGCATTTTTTTTTTTTCCTGCATGGTGAGGACTGCTCAAGTGCAGTTGAATGCAAAGGGAAAAGGAGAGGCAGAGGAATATAACTGTATCATTTGGGGGTGGATGGAGCCTGGGACAAGAACAACCAATGCAGAAGCTAATTTCCATGAAACATTCAAATCCTTTGCCTAAATTCATTAAAGGACTGTTTCTTTCAGGTTGTGAAATATAAGATTACCATCCACCAGTGACAATTATGGTTTAATTGGTTGTCAATATAGGGAATGTGTTAACAATTACCACTACGGTGAATAATTGGATGGAAGCTAAGGCTAGAGGAGAGCCATTTAAATCCCTGCACTGACACTTGTTATATAATTTATAGATTTTAAGAATGATTCCAATGCAAGAGAATGTTATTGGCTGTTTAGGTGAAGAGTACGAGTTAATGGCATTACCGAACTGCACAGCTGGATTTGAACAATGGAGTATCTCCTCTAATAGAGGCAGAAAGTGCTCTCAGCAGCTAGCTCCATAGATTATATCTAATAATCCATACCAAACCTGGTCTATCGATTGATAAAAGCCATTGATATTGACCAATACGAAATCGGCAACATCTGTAGTATATCTAGCTTGCTATAAAGAGAAGATACCATAAATATATAAATTCCCAATTGTTTTCTCCATTCAGTTGCGGTGAAATGGAAGAAATAAGCAACATCTGTATCATATCTAGATTCCCCAAAAGTAAGCATTCTGCTATTATAGTTTCTCTATTTTTCCCTGTTTTCCAATGACAGCAGACAAACAACAATGATATTAGTACAAAAATAATCATAATATAATCTTCATGAATCCTTTTGGGTAACTGATCTATTTACATACTAATTTACGTAGTTACAAGAGGCTAGGATTGAGAACGACAATCCACAGCATCCAAATGTTTCAGACAGCTTAGGATAAATGATGGAATGACATGCCATTGTTACCTTAGTGATGACTCCATGGGAGCCCATTTTGGCATAAAGCCATAAAGAATGCAATCATCACTATAAACAATGTTGGAACAAAGGCAAGAATGGCAAAAATCTTTAGGAAAAGAAAGGAAATATCAAGCATTGCAAGGGTTAAAAACCCCAAAGTTATATACTTGAGGCTTCTGAAGATTTTAATACAGATGCGGCTGCTAAGATGGAGGAACGTGAGAAGCAGCATAGCAGCTCCAGATACAAAGGTGGCCAGCATGAAGAATGTGCAGACCTTGAAAGGGATTGTATGGGCATTTCCCGTTTGACCTCCGAGATATCCAGAGAAAATGCCTATGATTCCAGCACCAGCAATGCCAGTTGAAAAGTAAGAAAATTTTAAGGTGTGCTTCATCTCTTCTTCTGCTTCTGTCTCTCTATTCCTCTCTTCTCTACTCACTCTTCCATCCTAGCATTTGGATAAAGTGGCTCCAGTTTCAGATTCATCACAAAAAGTAGCAAGGGACATACAAGCAACAAAAGATAATAGACAAGCATTAAATCCAGGACACAAGCTAGCAGAAATGGTGATGAAGATTAAGTCCACAAATGTAATTTGCAAAAATAATGATTGATTTGACTGCTAACAACCCAAGATAGAACTATGACTACACCTGATTTTAGACAGAAATAAATCTTTTTCTCTGAAAAGGAACAACCACCATTCATGTGAATGCTAGCCATGAACAAGGACAAATTTGACTGCCAATCTTCTGTAAATATTTGCACCCAAAAAAAAGAAAAAGAAAAAAAAATTATTCGATCACTTTTCAAACATATTCTCATCAGCTTGCTCTAGCATGTCAACAAAATATCTTTATTAGAAACTCATAACTCCTCACCTCCGAAACCAGGAGGTATCATCATTCTAATGAGATTACCATGTAAGAATGCACTACATGCATCCAGGTGGCTTAGATTGCAATTGTTAAATGCTACAACTAAAATATCTACAAGCTTTTTTTTTTTCTTCTTTTTTTTCTTTTGACAACATTGCTTTATCTAGCATGGTTGTAGCTCAGAAAAATTGGCTACATGATAAGAAAGCAGAAATTTTCAAAAGATAAAAAAATAAGAAGTCAAATTGAGAAAATCTGGTATGCATGTACATTGTCTATATTTAGAAGACTGTTATGCGTGAATTTTCTTTGTTTTAAGAAAAGCATGAGAGACAACAAAAGACATAATTAATTATTCACGTTTAATTAAATAGTTTGAGTTAATGGAAGCACGAATACTTCATGAATAGTTATGACATGCAATTGTACAATTTCTAAGTCCTTTCGCTGAGACAAGACCCTAACAACCCTATCTGTGATGTGAAAATTCTCCATAATGGAACTTGAAAAGGAAAAAGTTTGTAAATTAAGTTTATATGATTTTCTCTCTTTTTCAATGAAAAAAGAAGCCTAACTTAATTTTCCCAATATACACTATTGGAGCATATCTAGAGGACACTGACAATCCTTACCTACAAGGCTTCATTCATCTCAAAGAGATGAATCTAAGAAGCCTTCAAATGTATGTTTATATGGACTAGGGAAAAAACTGCCAATAAGATATGTAGCTTTAAAGGAGTCAGAGGATCACAAATTCACAAGCATGTGTCTGTATTATGTGCAAGGCCACCATACGTCCTTAACAATTTAAGGCCAGGTGACCAGCCAATGGAAGAAAAAGAAGCCCCAGACAGTAGTACAGCAGCTGGCATGAATATAGAATAAGGTGTCCATAGTGGAGATCTGGAGAAGAAACAGAAAGATGTTCTTTATGTGCACAGTAAAAAAAGAACTCATGAAGATGTGGGGCACATGAGTATGCCAAGGTGGGCATAAGCATGACATAACGAGGCAAGCATGGGCAACATCATGGTTTACAAGTAATTGAAGGTGCAAGGTGGACAATACTGCAGTTGCATTATGGTGAAGAGCACACAAAGGCATGTGGAGCATAAGTATGCAAGCCCAAGCATGGGTGCAAACATGGGCCCGAGCACAAACACAGGATGCAACACAAAAGCACGAGCATGGACAGAGGAATGGCACCCAATTTATAATTAACCCAACTTTGGAAGGGTTATAAATTTTCAACCAGCTTAACTAGAGGTTGTTTATGAGTTCATAGATGTAACTAATTTAATATAGTTAACTAGATTTCAAATAAGAACCCTAAGAAACAATTTCTGATGTTTAACTGAGAACCTTTAAAATGAGAAGAAACAATTTTCTGACATTTAACTTAGAACCTTTAATATGAGCTCTTGTTTCTCATGACTCAAGTGAAGTTCACCTAGAAGATTGGATTCACCATTTATTGTCATTCACCATATTTGCTTTATTTTCATCCTGTTACTTTTCTTTTTCCTTTTATTCTGGAGTGGTTTTGGAGGATCTTACACAAGTACTTTTTGCTGGAAATTAGAACAAAGACAGATCATACATTACCATTAAATAACATCAGTTTTCTGGTAATATGGATATTGCTTTTGCAAATGGACTACAATATGGAGTTTGAATTTTTTTTTTTTTTTTTTTTTTAGTGCATATTATGCACTAGCTGGATGAGAGGAAGAACTGACTGAAAACCTCAATCTGGAGCTTGTTATCAAATAACATGCCAAATTCAATAGTAAGAACAGTGCCATGCAAAAATTAGAATGCCAAAAGCTAACTTATACACCACAAGATTTAGTATAATCATATTGCTGAAATTATCATAAAAGAGAATATAAAAAGCCTAGGTTACTTATATATTTCAAAGTTCACCGTACCAACTCTGAATTCATATCGATCACTCTATTATTTTCATCTGGTTCCAATGCACCTCTACCAGTGGTTGCTGCAGGAAAATCTGGCTGCTGTCATGGATAACATTGAGTCATCATATTATCTTCAGAACATACTGCTTAAAAAATTAAAAAAAAGAACTGAATAACATATAATTTAGCTGGATTACTTGATCTAATGGATTGTTTCCACTATGATCATGGTACGAACTCGCCTCTTCCAGAAGGTTCTGATGCATATGAGTTGTGGGACGCTGCTCATCTTCTCCCCCACAAGATGTTTCAGCATGTAAATGATGGTGCTGCTAGAGGAAGGCAACAAAGCCCTCTTTGACTTTAAAAAATTGCAGAAAATGATATATATAATATATATATATAATATATATATATATATACATACTCAAATTATGACAAATAGCATTTATATTTGCATTTTCGCATCATGGAAATTCCAATAGCAACAAATAGCATGAGTGCATGAACAAAAACAAAATGTTCACTTAGCCTTGCATACCAACAAGATTTGCCGTATCGGTCGATACGGTACCGTACCAAACCAGTAAGCAATCTCATATGATACCATATCAGTTTTATGATATTCATTTGTCAATCATTCTAATCAAGGCACATTCAGTAATTCTGAGTATATCATGATGAAGAATGAATCTAATTAATATGCTCGTAAAGAAAAAAAATCATGTAAATAAACGACATTGGAGCTACTACCTCTGCATAAACTCAAGGAATTGTGAATTGAGTATAGACCATTGCAGTAATCTTATATTATCCATGTATGTCCAAGAATCAGATTCTACTAACACAACAAGAGGGGTAAGCGAAGATTTTTCTCCCCTCTTCAAGGATGATTTGCATTCTTTCTTGCACTTTCTAGTTTCTTTCACTTCTTTCTTTCCTTAATTGATCATCATCTTTGCTAGTGTTAATCAACCAAAATCTCAATGACATAACAGAAGTGGTGGGTCTTTAAGCTTGCAAGGATCCTATTAGAGGCTAAAAGCTATACCAAATGATTTCCTCCTTGGCATGGCTGCATATGACAACAATGTGTTTTCCATCTAAAAGAGAGATGTCATTAAAGTGGAGCTAAAAACTGTGGCGTTTAATTTATAAGGTACTTCCTATCTCAACAATGTGTTTCATGCATCTTGTGCTTATCTTCTTCATCGATTTTTATAAAATAGATTGAAAACAAGGTATTCCAGCTGCAGCCATAGGAACAGTAGACTAAATAGATGGATAGAGAGGTAAAAGTAAAGATCAAAGAGGAAGGAGGGGAATGGCGCAATCAACTGTTTAGAAAATTATCCACTTGGAAGTGACTGTGGCCTAATAGTCTTAGCATATATTTTTCATAGAGAATCCCTTTATATACTAAAAAAAGAAAGATTTTTTTTTTTTTTTTTTAAAGTGAGGATTCACCGCATCTGCTTCTGAATCTTCAGGAGTCCCATCTTTTAATCAAATTCACTTACCTCGTTACTGCAGAGGGATCTATTCCTGCTACGCCGCCGCTGCGGGCCAACACCAGCTGGAGCCGTGGCTGGGCCAGAAACATACACTTCTGGGCACTCGGTGCTCCCGGTCAGCACAATTTTTGAGCTCCTCCTCCTCTCCCACTCTCCTCCGTAACAACAACCCCCTGTAGCTAACCGAAGGTGGATCGAATACTCCAAAGCAGCCCATAAACGGCAGGGGACAAGAAGCAATCTACCTCATGGACTTCAGGGCAGCTCTCCCGGGACCTCGGATCTACCTCGGCTTCCACCCCTTTCGCCGGCTGGCCCTCGACGTCTTCGGCGCAAATCACCTGAAAAGTAGAAGATTAGAAGCAATGATTTCTGCCGAATTGTTGGTATATGGATTTGAGAGTGAGGATTGGTTTACCTCGTCGCTTCTGGGGCCACTTGTGTTCTGGAAGAAGGGGACGGCGATGAGGACGAGGACATGAGGAGCAGCGAAAACGGAGAAGAGAGCCATGGCTTGGGGATGCGTGTGGAGAGAGGGAATAGAAAATAATAGATGGATAGCTCCCGTTTATTTATAAAATGGTGTCGAGCGCTTGAGAGGAGAGAGTCTGGAGGACGACGACGCGAAGACGACGCGGGAATTGGTTAGGATGGAGAAATTACCTCGCAGGTGCTGCGAGGAAGTGTCCGCCCGGTAGTCATCGGCAGCTAAAATGAGCTCGGTAGCTCGAAAAGAGCGGCGCGTCCGCTCTCCGCGTAATATTCTCTCTCCGGGACGGTGGACTTGGGAAGTCTACCAAAAATTTTAAAAAAATAAATTTACCTTGGAGTGTTCTGCTTTTGAAAACAGAAAAACAGAGAACTCTGTTTGCCGGGTTTTCCAGGATGGAGGCAGGATGTTGGTGATGTGACGGCTCGGCCCGATAACTGGGGGAACATCTCTGACACGACTTGCTATTTTGAGTAATAACCTTTCTCCATTTTTTCTTGCCAAAAAAAGAACCTATCTTTTTTTTTTTTTTTGTGTGGTGTGTGTCCGTGAAGGAGGGCAAAGCCCAAAGTTCTATTCAATAGATTTTAAACTCTGAGACTATGTTTTCCTTTTTCTTGTTTTTTGGATAAACAGTAGAGCCATTGGCAATGCATTAATAAAACTGAAAAGAATGCAACTAAGAGTAGCTAATCACACAAAGTGAGTGTCAAAATGACCAAAACCTCCCGCAACTAAAACAGAAGCATGAGAAGATTATGTAGAAGTAACAGCAGAAATAAATAAGCCCTATGAAAAAAAAAAACTTTGTAAAATTCATAAATACAAGAGTCATATAGCAACAAACAAGTGATGATGCAGCAGCTTGTAGATGATGAGAATAGCACTATAGACAAAGAGATCCTGTAATCTTGCATGATGAATATAGATATAGAGAAACAGTAGAGATTTGAAGGAACAGAAGAGCTATTGTGGAATAGATTGCCACATTTGTGAATTGGGATATGGAACATATATGAGGACCATTGCACATGAATTGGCATGCAGTTCGAACTCTGTTGATATGCAACAAGCAACTTACACAAAGTATCAAGAGTGATGATGTTCTTGAAGAAAGTAAATAGAATAATGCACCACCTTCCATGACTCAAGTTTTATAGAAAAACTAACAAATATTTTTTAGTAGACTTCAAATATAAGTCAGTATCCAGACCTCCTTGTGATTTCCTTGTTTGTGATTGTGAAGCAGAGCATAAGAACTGGAGATGTGGAAAAGTAACGCAAATATCTGTTGAGTCTAATGCAGGAGAGTATAATAACCATCATAACATTTCCATAATAGATTGGCCGCTATAATTTTTTTCTTTCTTAGCAAAACAATGGAAGCTACTCACAAATATCATTTATTTAAATAAGATAAGGGAAGAGGATATAATAAGGGAAAAAAATAAAGTAAACAGAGCAGAAATGAAAAAAAGAGAATAAGCAAGAAAGGGAAGGTAGGGGAGCTGCTATTTAACCTCTTATTTGGAATTATTAAATACTGAAATAATGATTCTTTACGGTGGCTATCTGCATTGTCTATTCAAAGTGATCCAGACAGTGATAACAAAGAGATACAACTGAGACTGAGGAATTTTTGGCCATCTATAGAGGTAACCATGTGTCATGTCATAAGAAGTGAAGAAACGTAGTCAGTGTCAATGGAGGTAATGGTGAAGACAAATAGCCGGAGGGAATAACTCTCCCACCTGCCACCCATCACCAAATGGAAGAGTAAGCTGGTCTCTCCACCACTTCTCAGGCCCATATGTTCTCTTTGCTACACATCAGGCCGCACCACATACAAGTCTTTATCTAGCATGCTTGTAGCTAAGAACTTCCATCCCTCAAAGGTTTGTGAAAGAGTTTTAGGAGTAAAGATGGAGAATGGGGAACATTAGCCTATTTGGTTCAGTGAAACAATTTCTCGTCAGCGGCTAATATTATTTGGTTTGGAATTGTTTACTTCTGGTTATATGATTCACTGAAATGGAAATCCAGTTGGGACTATCGACTGTTTGGAGGAAGTTTCTCGTTACACTCGTTAATAAGGGGCGGTAAGTTTACGGTGTTTGACAAGCGAAGTGCCCAATCTGCCTTTGGAGAAAAGTTCATTGCCTTAGTTTTTAGGCAGATCATGTTAGACCAAAGGATTGCTGATTATGACCTAGATTTACCTCGCTATTAGCTTTCCCTTTTCCAAAAGAATGCAAAGTTTATGTTGTTCTGTTCTAAAGCCAAGAATAGAGCTCAAGGAGGATGACATCATGGCTAATCCTTGCTCGTATCTTTCTGAAGCCAAGAATAGAGCTCATGGAGGATGACATCATGGGTAATCCTTGGTCGTATCTTCGAAAACCATATGCAAAACCATATGAATACTCCACAAAGTTGCAGTGTGTATGTACAAGCTCATAAAATATTTATTTTGCACGCATATCTTTATTTTATTTTATTTTTTTTGATATACACCAATGCCATCTAAAATTATTGAGAAATAAGTGGTTAAAATTAAAATAACCGAAATATCCATAAAGATAGATATTCTACAAAATTTTGAGTATACACAGAAATAGCAACTTTACGGATGTTTATACAATTTTGCATATTTATAAGGATATATACTCAAAAAAACTTATTAAAAAAAGTTTAAAACTCTATTGAAACTTATCCTCTTTTTTTTTTGATAAAACGGAACATTTAACCCCTTCTAATGTGAATATATCCAAGATAATCAGAAAATAAAATATCCCTAAAAGAAATAAGGATCTCATGTAAATTAGTCCAAAGGAACGATCCAGAGTGCTCCGCAACAAATACAGCTACCCCAATCAACTGTCGTATTTGCCTCATAGAAATAGTAAAAGTTATGCATTCCAATAATATGGATGCTATGTCATGCAGTAGGGGGTGTTTAGCATCTCCATGCATATACTGATGAAGCCAACACATCACAGTGGCTGAATTACCCTTAATAGATAGATAATCAGCATGAAGAATCTGACGTGTATAAGTAATCCTAACCCACACAGTTTGGAGCTTTACAGAAAGAACAGATGGATCAAAGAGATGACTATCCCTGACTGCTACAAGTTCGAATGTGAAATTGTAGATGACGAAGCCAACACCACCACTCTTATCTCTGACACTGCCATCAAAGTTGACCTTAAAAAATCTTGAAGAAGAAGCTCCCAGATGACAAACACATTGTGGGCCGCTACCTGAGCAAGTTGGGAGTCCAAACTTACCAAGTTTTTCATGACTTGGTTGAATCAACAAGTCAAAAAAAAAAAAGGCCAAATGATATTGTCAATTTATCTTTGTTTCACATCTTAACTAGGTCAAGTTAGAAAATTGGATGACCATTTTGATAATACTATTATTTTTTTTGATTTTAATGTACTTAACACTATTGAGTCTATGACATCTATATATTCTATATTATTTTTAAAAAATACAACATATTAAATTTAAATTAATTATGGATATTTAGATCAATAAAATAATTTTTGTGATTTATAAATGATGAGTTGTTGGTCATTTGTTGAGGAGAGAATTTCATAAAGGCATCAAGATTTATTTTACCAAAATTGATGTCAATATAGAATCACATGGCATGATAATACCGATCTTTTTTATCATCCTCTTTAATTAAAAATAATTGAATTATGTTCACTAGAATTGACTTTTGCTATTTGAGCATGTGCTTCAAAGACTATTAGATTAATCATGTGACTTATTTAATTTAGAGGTAAATGTTGATTTGGCCCATGTATTCCAATTTAAGACTATATTAACATATCATAAGATTAATCAAACAAGCTTGGGGGCACATGCTCAAATGACAAAAGTAATTCCAATAAAGATAATTCAATCACTTTGAGTCATGAAAACTTGGCAAGTCTCAATGGAGTTTTGATCATTTTTAATAATTTTTTTGAGTGTATATCCTCTTAAATACGTGAAATTGCATGAATATTCTTGCAAAGTTACTATTTACTTGTAAACCCTTATAAATTTTTTGTTTGGCATATCTACTCATTAAAGGCATTTTTAGTCATTTTAATTTTTAAACTGCTTATTAGTATTAGATAGCATGTACATATATGCACACAAAAAAATAAAAAGGATACATATAAAATAAGTATTTTATAGGGGTATATATATAAATAATAATTTTATAGAGATATTAGTGTAATTTCATATATTTAGAATGATATACATGAAAAAATCTAACAAAAAACTCTTGTGATGTTCTATTTTGTATAATACTAACAATAGAAATTATAAAAACAAGAAACTTTGTTGGTTTGGTTTTCCACAATAGGAGGCAGGATGTTGGTTGATGCGATGGCTTACTGGTTTCATCGATTTGCAATGGCTAGTGTTGCCTTGCTAAGGGTGATAATCTATGAATCAACTTGCCAATCTGAATGATAACCTATCTGAATTAGGTTCTTGGGTCCAATATAAAATTTCGAACTACAAAAGATCATTCTCATTCTGTATCTGTTAAATAGATCATATTCAAGTTATTTAACTGATTTTAATTTGGTCCAAAAGTTGGATCACGTAGGTATAGTTATGAAATTTAAATCATTTAAGATTTGTTTATCCTGTTTAATCTAATACAATCTGTTTTTGAAACACCAGATCCAGTTACCTCTTTAAGGAAAGGGTTTAATTTAGATTGTTAACCTATTTCACAAACTAATTGGGTTGCAATTGATAGATTTTCAGTTTGATCCATATAACATCTGATCCAATTTATTTGCTACCCTTAGCTAAAGTTGCCTCTACCAATAGCTTAGCCTCATAAAATTGTGTTCATAAGATATTAGGCTCATTGACCTTTACCTAGTGACATTTGTAGTGTCATTTTTAGTAACAATTATTACATTAATGACCATTATAACTTTCTTCAAAAGACTCTAGCCAATATTTTCTTTCTTTGCTAAACAATGGCAAGGTAGTTCAGAAATTTCATTTAATGATTAAAACAAGTGAAGAACCGCAATAAGAAAAAAAATATAAAAACATAGGAGAAAAGGAAAAAAGAGAATAAAAAAAAGAAAGGGAAGGCAGGGGAGCGCCTGTGTGCCCCTATTACTTAGAATTATTAAATTTTAAAATAATGACTGTTACAATGGCTATCTATATTCTCTATTGAAATTATTTTAGAGAGAGATAACAAAGAAATATATAAAGGAAAGTGAGGATTTGTCAGCCATCTATAGATGTAGTCATATTACATGCTATATAATTTTCATTTACTATTTCAGTTCTTGCTCTGTCAAGAAAAAAAGTGAAGTAAGAAACTTAATAAGTGTCGATGGACATAATGATGAACATAGTGAAATAGAAAATGGAGAGTTGTGAGGATAACTCTCCCACTTGTCACCCATCACCATTAAGGCGTGAGCAGTTGTGCTAATCATAGGATATCTTTAGATATGCAGGGTAAGTTATTTGAAGTCATATCATGGAAGTTTAAGTTTTTATGTAGGTATGCAAGAGATTTTTGAATGAATTACCCAATAGAGTGCATAGCTTTCAAATGGTAGTTGTCAATAATTGTGATTTTAAATATAGATACGTATATTAAAGAACTTACAAATAAGCTATTCCTATTAAATATATGGGGATGCTAAACAACTCAAAAATGGGCCTTTTGAGACATAAAAAAAGAGGGACTCGTGTACAAGTAATTCAAAGACTTTGTGTTACAATAGTAGAGGTGAGAGAGTTTCTTCATATTCTTACCCAAGGTATCAAATTGAGATATTAAAAGTTATCAACTAATATGATTAAACAGTATCGGCAATTGATTTATATATAATTTCAACTTATAAATATTTAGATGTATAACTTCTTTCATATTCATTTTCTTTCACTACAAAAAAAATTATTTTTAGTGACAGTCACTAGTGATGATAATTTTGCCATCGTTAATAACCCTTTTTATTGACCATCAATGGCGACAAAAAAAAAAGCTATCGAAAAAAAGAAAAATTAATTAGTGATGGTATTTTTGGTTTTTAGTGATGGCAACATTGGGTCGCTAATAAGTAATAATTTATTTTTAAATTGGACCGTAAGATTATTAACGATAAAAATATCTTATTAGACACGGCAACGTTCGTCGCTAATAATCATTACCAATGGCATTATTAGCGACGGCTTTCGCCATCATTAATAACCCTAACTTTTTCTCTAACTATTTTGCCTCTCCTCCCCACCCTCGTCCCCCCCTGCCCTCGTTTTCCCCCATCCGACAATTAAGACCCCTAACACCCTTCCCTGCTCCTGACCCCTTCCTCTGCCCCCGACCCCCCTCCCAGGCCCTTTGGATTTCTGGGTTGTCTCCCATGCCAGCGGCCGCCCTCATTTTCCCCCACCCCCTCCCCTGCCCGTATTTTCCTCCACTTGATGATCGAAACCCCCATTTTCCCCGACCCCCCTCCCCGGCCCCTAACCTCCCTCTTCGACCCTCTGGGTTTCTGGGTTGGCTCTCCCACTGGCGACCACCCTCGTTTTCCCCCACCCCCTCCCTCGCCCTCATTTTTCCCCACCCGATGATGAAAATCTCATTTTTCCCCGATCACCCTCCCCGACCTTCTTGATTTCTTGGTTGGCTCCCCCACCGGCGATTGTCCTTATTTTTCCCCACCCCGCTCCCCCACCTTCGTTTTCTCCCATCGAGACTGCTGACCCCCCTCTCTGACCCTCATTTTTTTCTCTCAATTTCTAGGTTGGCTCTCCCTCTGGTGACTAGCCGACTACCCCCCCACCCTCTCGTTCTCCCCGCTGCCCTCGATTTTCATCTCTCCCACTAGTGACTGTGACCTCCCCTCTCTCCCTCTCTTGGTTCCCTTGCGCCGCCTCCCCCTTCGTCATCCCCATGCTGTTGGAGTCTCCACACCATCGTTCTCTTGCTGGATCTATCGCCCCCCTTGCTGGATCTGCCGTCCTCCAATCGGATCACCGTCTCCATTCCCACACCATCATTCCTACATCATCGGTGTCTCTGGGCCTGCATTTTCATACTTTTGGGGAGTATTAGCGATGACGGCTGAGCCATCACTAAAAGTATTTTTATTTTAATATATTAATTAATTTTAATTAGATATTTAATTAATTAATTAGGTATTAATTTAATTAATTAGTTAGTATTTTATTTAATAATTATTAAGATTGGAGCTGGGTTCGGTCGACTTGATGGGCTTTGGGCCAGTTCGAATTCGGATCGAGCTTCAGCCTACACTTGAAATAGTTCAGGCTGGACTTGGGCCTAATTACAGGATCCATTTCAATTTCGGATCAAACTTGGATATATCTTTACCTCGGTCCAGGCCCGGCCCGAGAGTGGGTCCGGTACTGCTAGCCCGCATCCAACCAAAAATCAGTAGTGCTTTATTCATAAAGAGGCTATGATGACTGCTTGTGTGAGATGTGCCTAAAAAGTCTATAGAGAGATGGAGGTGATGTATTTCTATTCTTGTTGTTGTAGTTGCAAGGCAAGCTTGAACGGTCTATTACATTGCAGGCAACCGCTTGCAACCACCTCATGGTTAAAAGTACAGAGAAACTTGCAATGCCTTATTTTTCAATGGCAGATTTGAGCCTTCTTCTTTTCCTTTTTTCCTTGTTTACTTCGTTGGTCTCTGATTTAAGCACTGTTTTTAAGTTTTTATTTTTTTTTTAAAAAAAAATTTACTCATAGTTTGCAACCTTCTTATTTTGCAGCCATCTAATAGTTCGGGCCTGCCCAAATGGGTTCGGATCGGGCTTGGGCCTAGGCTAGGGCCAGGCCTGGACTTGGTTTTTCTTAAAATCATCGAGTCTAAGCCTGATCGAAAGCTTGAAAAGAATTTTTTGATCAAGCTCGGGTGGAGGTGGGGGGCCTGGGGAGGCAATCGAAGGCTCGGAGAAGCTATGATGACTGCCTGTGCGAGATACACCTAGAGAGTCTAGAGAGATTGATGGAAGTGATGTATTTTTATTCTTGTTGTTGTAGTTGCAGGGTAAGCTTGGATGGTCTATTACATCGTAGACAATCGCTTGTAGCCACCTCATAGTTAAAGATGCAGAGAAACTTGCAATACCTTATTTTCCTATGGCAGATCTGAGCCTTTTACTTTTCCTCTTTCTCTTATTTACTTTGTTGGTCTCTGATTTAAGCATTATTTTTAAGTTTTTATTTTATTTTTTTAAAAAAATTTCAATGGGTTCAAGCCAAACTCGTGCCTCTTAGAGTCATGATATTTTAACCGAAGTATTTGAAAATGTGATTTCAAATTACTGTAAATAAACTACTTTCAGATAAACATGATGAATATAAGTGTAACATATCTTTGGAGGTGGCAAGATCTGGACATCAACTGTAGCAAGCTGATTCTAATCATGATTCTAAACTTTTTTACATACTTATCATGAGAAAATCTGTAATATTTGGACTCGAGATGCACACTTAAAAAGCATAATCAACTCAAGAAATAAAAAAGATTCAAACCTCCAAGATATTGCGCTCTCTATCTTGAGGACGTTCACATGTAAAGATCAATATTTTAGTTATTTATTGGTCATTCAACTAAGCTCGTTGCCACAGCCATCACAGCAGATAAGTCAAGCAGTATTAATAATTTCTTTACTTACTTTAAATTTTTATATTTAGAAATTTCACATAGTTAAACTTGAGTCGGAGGAAGGGGATCTAGGGATCAAAAGTCAATCTTCCTATTCGATGGATGGGATGGAGGTATAGATACATCTGTATCATCGAATGAGATGTATAGAAATAATTCGTTCAAAAATCGAAGGAGTATATCAAAATATAATCTTCCATGCTGGTTTAAACTTGAGGTGGAAGAGATGGGTACAAGGAAATCAAAATTCAATTTAACCATCTGATGGATGGGTCAGAGGTATCTATAGCTCTGTGTCATCGAATGAAATATATAGAAATAATCTGTTCAAGAATCAAAATCGTATATTAAAATATATCCCTCTATACCGATTTAGGCTTGAGACGTATCAATTATTATAGGCATTCAGTTTTAATTAACTTAGTTACAGACCATTAGATTACTGACCAACAAAATATATCATTTGAAATCTTGCACTACCATCCATAATTATATGATTAATCCATAAATTTATTTATTTTTATTTTTAAAGATTATAGATCATATCTTCCTGAGACCGAAGCTGTCACAGCCGAGGAGAGAGCTTTAGAGGAGAAAGCTCTCATGCAGCCAGCTTGCATGGCTCTGCAACACACATACTACGTAGTAAACTTTGATATTTTAGATATTCTCTTTTATGTTATTTTATCTTTTATTATCTAGTATAATATTCTTTATGATATCTTGATACTCTCAGATTCGGATGACGTGGGGTCACCAATGACCCCACACTCGCATGGAGCAGTGTTCAGCTCTCAGAGTCAGCACTATGGTAGAGGCCCATCCGACTCGTAGCATCTTTGACTCGATTGGAGAATAGAGAGCTCATTCACATTCAAAGCCACTCATAAATACTATACCTTCACTGAATATGTTTAAAATTTAGACATTTTAAAGACTAACATTTATTATTCAAAATCAATTTTGTAGCACATTTACAGAGCCTGGGGTCCTCGTGTGATTATCGAAATCATCCGATGATTGATGATGAGGGTGGTGAATGAGTCCTCTAGTTGGCCATCGGGGGTTCGTGATGCAGCCTGAGAGATGTTCCTGATAAGTTAAAGATATTTAATTTTTAAATCTCGGTAAGTTTATATTCTATTTATTAATATATGGTCGCTTCTACTTGTAGGACTACTATCAATTCGAAACTCCTTAGGATGAAGAGGTTGGCCATCGGACCTTCGAGGAGGTGGCCATGCAGGGATTCCTGGATGGGCTGTACAGCCTTCCACTGTCCACCATAAAGTACTCCAGTTTCGAGTCAACATCGGACTGAAAGTCTTATACAGATCACTGGATGCGAACGGATATATGAAAGGTCCTCTGCGATCAGTGGAGTACTAAGGAGTACTCTGGTAGGGGGTAGAGGGCATGATAGAATTGATCCGTCCAGCAGCATCCGATCAAGCACACTGACGGCTTCGTTGGGATACATGTTGTAATCGATAGATTGATAAAAATTTTATATTTAAATTAATTTCATATTAAATTGATCATATATATTTTAATTAATTTAATTTTATTATTTATTTATTGTAGACATGATAGCTGGGTCATACACCAAGACAGCTACAGATATGGGAGGCCACACACCAGTCTAAGAGAACTGATGATTATTTAGATCTTTGATCTCGACAGATCGTGATAACAACTTAAAATATTATTTATTAAATTTTTATATATACTGATATATATAGATTAAAAAATTTTAAACTATATAGATGGATTATACGGAGTATCTTATATTGCGGCATAGTGAGGATCCATCCTCTCAACCCCTCCTTGACCTTGAGGGATGGCTCAAAACAATCAGCGGGGTGAGTAGGAGCCAGATCATAGGATTCGATCACAACTTTGACCCTCTAATAACTCGATACTCTTCATCGATGTCCTCCTCTCAGGGCTCGACAATCCATATGTGGGCTGACGCACAAGTGGAGGAGATCATACAGAGGCTTTTGAGCCAGCGATCTCAGAACTTTTGAGATGCTGTCCGCGATATGGTCATTAAGATTCTTTGAGACCCGTATCTGTATGATTAGTTGGGCTCGTTGTCACAGCCATCATAGCAGGTAAGTTTATTAATAATTTTTTTTATTTATTTTAAATTTTTATATTTAGAAGCTCTACATATTTAGGCTTGAGTCCAGAAAAGAGATCTAAAGGATAAAAATTCAATCTAACTATCCAAACGATGGGTCAGAGATGTCTATAGATTCATATCATCGAATGAAATATGTAGGAATAATCTATTCGAAAATCAGAGTAGTATATTGAAATATATATTTTTGTATCGATATATACATTTTCATATTAAAATTTATTAATAATATTTTATTTTTCTTCATTACAAGATGCTGAAACATTCAGCTCTCATCCACCAGCTACTAGAGAGGATGTATAGGAGCAGAAGGAGAATGAGGAGGATGATGAGTAGGATCTTACATAATTTTTTTTGGATATATATATAAATTTGATACTTGTAAAGTAGTATAAATTTATAAAATTATATAATTTATATTTTTAATATACTATAATTAATTTATATTTATGATTATGTTAAATAATTATTATTTTATTTATAATAGATTTTAGATAATATTATCACTTATTAATGTGATTAAAATAGATTCTAAAATATTTAATTATGAATTTTTTTAAAAAATTAAAAGCTATTAGCAATGGCATTAGCGACGGTACCTGCCATCACTAATAGTTCTTTAAAATTTTAATTCAAAAATATAGAAAACTATTAGCAATGGTAGTAATGACGGTAATGCCTTCGTTAATAATTTTTTAATAATTTAATTTAAAAAATTAAAATTATTAGTGATAGCTTTTATCACTAATATCATCACTAATTAACTTTATTAATGATGGCTGAATTACCATGGCTAATAATGATAATTAGTGATAAGATTATTTTCATCGGATCTTTAACGATGGAATGCTGTCACTAATAACATTAGCGACGGCTAACGGGCTATTAGTGATAGTAATTAGCCGTCGCCAATAGCCCTTTCTTTGTAGTGTTTTCGGTGTATAACTTATTTAGTAAGTAGTATTTACTTAAGACCATCCAGGGAAGGGCTACTACAGTAGAGGCTAATATCTATGTTTTGAGATTCTCTATTGCAAAAGAGATCAAATGTTTTAAGATTCTCTATTGCAAACTACCAAATTCAACTTCATGCTATTTGACATGTCAAATGCCAGGTTTGTCATTCCAGCAAAGTTTGTTGCATGAGTTTTAAGTGGGATTTTGCCATTCTGTTTTGAAGGACAAATTATATCTTGTGCCCGATGTTACATAGGAGTGGAAAGTGGGTCGGATTGGGTTAGATACGAGTCAGATTAATACAGATCGGATTAAAAAATCATCATCTCAAATCTGATCTATTTATTAAATAAGTCAAAAATTCATATCTGAATCCGACCTATTTATTAAATAAATAACCTGATTCGATCTACTTAACCCATTTATTAAACATATCAAATTAGGTTAAATGGATTAAACGGATAAAATAGATCGAATTAAATGGGTCAAAAACATGTCAAGCAAATTAAATATATCTTAAACGGATTAAATTGATTTAATAGGTCGGGTTAAATGAATCAGAAACAAGTTAAGTAGATTTTAAATAGTTTAAACAGATCTTAAATGAGTTAAATGAGTAAAATAGGTTAACTGATCCAACCCGATATAAATATTAAACAGATTAAATAGATTAAATATTTAAAATTTAAATTTAATTTAAATATTAAATAAATTAAATTGATCGATCTGTTTATAATATAAATCTAAATTTAAATCTAAATTTATTTATGATATATCAAATATAAATTAAATTGATGAATCAAATTATATTTTGCCGATCCTATCAATGTTCTAGCTCTCCGGTGTATTATTCACAATGTCACTCACCTGCCCGCCTTAATGTAAGGATGTATGCATATAAATACATCGAGCCTCCGCCCGCTCTCTCGAGCGAACAAAGCCTTAGCCCATGGCCGCCTTCCAAGCCAACGATGGAGAGAAAGGCAGAAAAGAAAGCGCTGCTCCAGTGATCACAAACGCCGCTCCACCCAATCGACCCCTCCCTTCACTCTACCTAACCGCGATCATTGCCTTCAGGGTCCAAACCTCCATCCTGCCACATAAGTTCCACGCCAACCCTTCCAATAGCATCCTACCCCTACAATCCTATGTTGTCCTCCAAGTCATTCTTCACCCCTGGCACCTCCCTGATCCCTCCTTCCCCTACTCTCCCTACGATCCTATGTTGTCCTCCAAGCCTCCCCCCCGATTGAGACTCCTGAGAATGGAAGAAATAGAGGAAATATCGAGGGAAAACGTAATAAAAGTCAACAAAACCAAAGACAGAAACACTTAGGTAAGACCATTTCCCACATTATTTGATAATTTTTTTTTCCTTTTTGCTTCTTCTTCTTTTCATTGCGTCCTCTTTTTCAGAGATCTACGGTAAGGAGAGCACCTGAGGGAGATCAGAAGGGTTTCTTAGGTTCCAGTTGGGGTTTGTTTTCTTCAAGCATACGGAACTTTGTGCAAGTTGTGGTGGTGCGAGTTGGTCCTGAGGTTTTGAGAGCTTAATCTTGGTAGCAGAAGCAGGGTTTGGGGATTTTTCATCGAAAGGATCCTTCTTTGGCTGCAAAATTTTCAATTAATGGAGCATTGTTCTCACGAGTACTTTGTTGAATGAAACAAAGTCAATCCCGTCCACCGTATAAATAATGTGGCCACAGTACACTTATTTTCCCTTTTTTTTTTCCTTTACTGTAAGTTCTGCTACTTTGTAGAACAGCATGCTATCCACGCTACATTGGACCAGCCCAAGATGCCAAACAAACACCAAAAAAATAGCAGAGAAGAGATGCCAGAAGAAAAAACTATGATAGAGAATATTTTATTAACAACAATTGGGACATATAAGAAGACTCCCTCATGTCTCACCAAAGAGGGCATCATTAATCTCTCTCTCTCTCTCCAAACTTATTACACATCAAATGAGACGCTAAAGGCCCCTTTATATAGAGTATCATATGGGTGGTATGTTTGACAAGCAATGGACCTCTAACAGTATAAAGCCATAATGAATGCAATCATCAGTATAACCAGTGTTGGAACAAAGGCAAGAATGGCAAAAGTCTTTAGAAAAAGAAAAGAAACATCAAACATTGCAAGGCTTAGAAATCCCAATGTTATATACTTAAGGATTTTAAAGGTTTTAATAGAAATACGGTAGCTATGATGGAGCCATGTTTGAAGCAGCATGCTGACTCCAGATATGAAGGTGGCCAGCATGAAGAAGGTGCAGACCTTAAGAGGGATTGTATAGGCATGTCCTAGATATCCAGTGAAAATGCTAATGATTCCAGTACTACCAATGCCAATTGTAAAATAAGAAAATTTTGAGGCACGCTTCATCTCTTCTTCTGCTTCTATTCCTTCATCCCTCTCTTCTCTACTGACTCCTTGTTCATCCTAGCAATTGGTTAGAAAAATTTTCAGACTCATCACAAAAGGTAATATTAGATATTTAAGTAACAATAGATAATAACAATGCACCAAAAACAGCCCACAAGCTAGCAGAAATGGCCATAAATATAATCCAAATATAATTTGAAAACATAATGATTGATTTGATTCTTTATAAGCCAAGATAGCACTATGACTACATTTGATTTTAGATGCAGAAATGCATCCTTTTCTCTGAAGACCAACAACCACCATCCATATGAATGCCAGGCATGAACAAGGTATGCATCTGACAGCCAATCTTCTATTGATACAAGCAATCAAAAAAAAAGTGGGGGTGGATACAGAAGCCACTTCAAACAAATTCTCATCGGCTAGCCCTAGCAAGTCAATAAATATCTTTATTAGCAAACTCCTGGCTCCTTTTCACCTCCAAAATCAGGAGTTATCATCATTTAAATGAGATTACCATGTAAAAATATTATACTACTGGCATCCTGATGGCTTAGATTGCAACAGTCAATTGCTGCAACTAAAACAAGACACCTAGGAGCATTTTTTTTTTCATTTTTCTTTCGACCAATACATTGCCTTAGCTGGCATGGTTGTAGGTCAGAAAATAAGCACTAATTTAGCTAGGTAACAAGAAAGCAAAAATTTTCAAGAAATAAAAAAAATAAAAAGGTGGCTTCAGAAAATATGATATACATGTATATTTGTCTACATTTAGAAGATTGCTACATGTGAAAAAATTATAAAAGCATGAGAGATAACAAATGACATAATTAATTATTCAAATATTTAATTAAATGGTTGTGAGAACATGAAAGCATGAATACTTATGACATGCAATTGTGCAGTTTCTAAGTCCTTTCACTTAGATGATATGAATAACTGATCGAAAACCTCTATATGGTGGGGTGAGAGGAATAACTGAACGAAAATCTTTATATGGTGGGATGAGAGGAATAACTGACTGAAAATCTCTATCTAAAGCTAGTTGTCATAACATGACAAATTCAGTAGTAAGAACAACACTGCAAAAATTAGAATGTCAAAAGCTGACATATACACCACATGATATGAGAACAATTATTTTGCCGAGATTATCATAAAAGAGAGCATGCAGAAACCTAGGTTGCTTATATATTTCAAAGTTCACCATACTGACTCCGAATTCATATTGATTACCGTATTAACTTCGGCTATTTCAGGTGCACTAGTAGTTGCTGTAGGAAAATCTTGCTGCTGTCACAGATAACTTTGAGTCATTATATTACTCTTCAGAACATACTACTTTAAACAAAAAGAGAAGTGGTTAACAAAAAATTTACCCATAGTACTTGATCTGATAGATTGTTGCTGGTGTGATCATGGTATTGACTCACCTCTTCAGGAAGGTTACGAAGCATATGATATGTGGGGCGCTCATCTTCTCCACCACAAGATGTTTCAACTTGTGAATGGTGGTCCTGCTAGAGGAAGGCAACAAAGCTCTCTCGCTTAAAAAATTGTAGAAAATGATACATACATATGCAAATTATGCCAAATCAGCATTTACGTAAGCATTTTTGTATTTTGAAAATTTCAATAACAACAAATAGCATGGGTGCATGAGCAAAAAAATGTTTACATAGCCTTACATATCAATTTTATGACACTTATTTGGCAATCAGTCTTACTATGGCAAAATTAAAAGTATCAATATTTCAATAATTCTGAGTATACCATGAGTTTGAAGAATGAATCTAATTAGTACGCTCTAGGGGTGTAATCAAGCTGAGTCGAATCGAGTAGCTTGAAATTCAAATTCGACTCAACTCAAAATATTTAGACTCAAAATTCGACTCGAGATCGATCGAGTCTTAGTATTCTAAGCTCGAGCTCGATGAAAAATAAATAAAACTCGAGATTGACTCGCTTTAAATTAAATATCAATCGAGTCACACTCGAGCTTAAGTTCGAGTTCGAAATCAAACGTTAGCCTATTAATATATGTATTAATATATATTATATATAAAAATAATATTATTAAAAATATATATAAATTTGAATAGGCTTGCGAGTTTTCGAGCCAAATATCTTGCTACTTGAGTTTGACTCGATTTGACTATTCGAGCTCAACTTGAGCTCGATAATAATCGAGTTGAGTCGAACTCAGACTCCAATCAAGCTTGAGTAGTTCGCGAGCAACTCATCTCATTTGCATCTCTAGTATACTCGTAAAGAAAAAAATCATATAAATAAACAGACATTGGAGCAACTCTCTCTACATAACTCTAAGAATTGTGTGTTGACCATTGCAATAATCTTGTATTATCCAAGTATGATCAAGAATCAGATATTCTACTATCACAACTAGAGGGGTATGTGAGAAATTTTTGACTCTCTTCAAGGATAAAATGCTTTCTTTCTTCCACCTTCTAGTTACTTTCACTTCTTTCTTTTCTTAATTGATCATCATCTTTGCTAGTGTTAATCAACCGAAATCTCAATGACGTACCAAAAGTAGTGGGTCATTAGCCTTGCAATATGTTTTCCATCTCAAAGACAGATGTCATCAAGGCAAAGCTAAAAGCTTTTTGGCTCCTAATTTATAAGGTACATGAAACGGTGCCAGGGAAGTAACTGTGCTTTCTTCTGATTCAAATTTTGGGAATCGTTTCATGCGTCTTGTGCTAATCTTCTTCCATGATTTTTTATAAAAGAGATCAGAAACAGGGTATTCCAATTGCAGCCAGGGAAACAGGGACATGGATATAGAGAGGGAAAAGGGAAGATTGAAGAGGAAACAGGGAAACAGCACAATGATCAACTGTTGAGAACATTATTTATTTATTTTTTTTTTGGTAAGAGAGAATAACCATTTGGAAGTGACTGCGGCAACTAGATAGTCTTTATACTTGCCAAAAAAAAACTAGATAGTCTGAGCAACTGTTGTCCTAAAGAACGAAAGAAAGAATATAATTCTACCACCCCCCCACCCCCAGAAAAAAAGAAATAATATAAAAAAAATGAGGTGTGACCTCGTGCGCTTCTGAATCTTCACATGTCACATCTAAAACAGTTTTGTCACCAGAAGCTCTTCTCCCGGCCTCCAAGTCCTCCATATGTGAAATAGAGAGAGCAAAACCTGGAACCTCTTAGCATCAATAAGATAACCATCTTTTAATCAAATTCACTTACCTCATTACTGCCGATGGAGCCCTGCCGGCTACCCATCTGCTGCACCTGCCGTGGGCCAACCCAAGCCGCGCGCGGGAGGGAAACATACACTTCCGGGCACTTTTTGCTCACAATGCTATCAGTTCCTCCTCCTCTTCCACTCTCATCTATGGCAACACGCCCCTGTAGCTTCCCAAAGGTGGGTCGGATCACTCTAAAGCAACACACAAGCGGTATATGGATTTGAGAGCGAGTATTGGTTTACCTCATCCGTCCTGTGGCCACATGCATTCTCGACAGAGAGAACCATATTTTTGCTTGGAGACAGATGGGTGTGGGTGTATTTTAAATAGAGATGGAGAATCCGTTTTAGTCCCACATCGATTAGTTGTTGGAATAATTTTATCTAATTTAGGATTTGAGCAGCAATAACGATCGGGTCCAAAGGATGAAAAAGCCTTGTCCCCTGAAGGAGAAGAAAGGGCCTGAAGGAGAAGAAAGGGGCGAGTCGCCACATAAACAATCCATTCCAAAGAAGAAAAAGAAAAGTGCTCAAATAATGCCACAATTAAGGACACAAGAATCAATCTAAGATTTGGATTAAGATGAGTGACACACTTCACGGATAACCAAGGGTGACACTCAAATATAAACAAATAATCAAGAGTGCAAATATATCCTCATAAAATATTTGTTTTGCATATATATCCTTCTTTTTTCTTATTTTCTTACGTATACATCATTTAACCTTCTTTTTTCTTATTTTCTTACGTATAAAATACTTATTTTGCATGTATATCCTTCTTTTTTCTTATTTTCTTACATATACATCATTTAATGTAATTAAAAAATTAATGATTTAAAATTTAAATGACTAAAATATCCTTACAAATAGATATGAAAAAAGAAATTATAAGAGTATATATATAAATAATAATTTTATAAAGATATTCATACAAATTTGAATGTTTAGAAGGATATATACGTAAAAATTTTAATTTAATTTTTATCTATTTTATCTAGATGGATCCAGACCCTCTTACTCTATAATGTAGTAATATATTACATAATATAACAATACGATGATCATATTATATAATATTTTATATATTAAAATATTATATTATATTTTATTATTTTACAAGATAGGATGATTATGTTCATCTTATAACAATATGATACACCTTATATACTTCACAAAGATATTTTTGATAAAAATTTTTAAAATAAAATATAATAAAATTATAAATTCTTATTGTTACATAATATCCAAATCTACAACTATATTTATTCGATGTAAATATACAAGTTATTCATCTAATATCATGTTTAGATATTTTTCTTAGAAGTATATTATTATATATTAGAGAAAATATGGATAGTTACAATCTATTTATTTTTTAGATAAAATAATTTTGATCTATTATTTAATAAAAAGATCATTTTATCTATGTAAATTTAGAAATTAAGTAAATTTATTATTTTAGTAGTATATATTAATTTTTTTCTATTAGAATAAGAAAAGAATTAACAAACTAAGAAAAGTATATTTATGTTAAGAACTTTTTGCATGTATACCCTTCAAAATATTCAAATTTACATGAATACCCTTCATAAAATTATTATTTATATATATATTCTTATAATTTTTTTTGCACATCTATCTATAAAGATATTTTAGTCATTTTAATTTTAAATCATTAATTTTTAATGATGTTAGATATATAGATACGTATATAAAAAAATTATTTTATGAGAATATATATGTAGCTATCAATTTTGAAAGGATATTTATGTAAATTTAAATATTTGAAAAGATATATATATAAAAAACTCATTTTATTTTGAAAGTATAAGCCTCCATGGTTTTCTTGAGTCTTAAAAATTATTTCTTGGCTTGTGGTGAAGGGTGGATGGTGACAAATTCCAAATGGAAGGGTGAAGGGTGGGGTCAATTGACCAAATGGTGACAAATTCCAAAGGGTGCAGGGTCGATGAAGGGACTTGGGGTGAAGGGTGCATGGGTCTGAAGGGTGAAGGGTGCAAGGTGGATGGTGACAAATTCTGAAGGGTGAAGGGTGGGGCCAATTGACCAAATGGTGAAGGGAAGCGAAGAAGAGAAGCGAAGAACTTGGGGTGGGTGGGGCCAATTGATCAAATTCTTATAGAATGAATAAAATTATTTTATTAATTTAAATATTTATAATTAATTTACATTAAATATAAAATTCTTATGGAATGAATAAAATTATTTTACTAATCTAAGTATCTATAATTAATTTACATTAAATATAGTTTAATCTTTATAAATGAAGGATATATAAATATTATTGTGGATCTGAATAACGGCCTTGGCTATCACATTCTCGACCCCGATCGAGCTATAAAATATTAATACTTATCAGATTATGCGTATACGACAGATATGAAGATTGTCTGGCATGAGCTACTGAGTTAGCAGTAGTTCCTACTCTTCAGCCCAGTCCTGGTTCTCCTCGTCCTTGGATGACCTAATATAACTCATAAATGTCTGACCTATTCCAGATTGTTTAAGACCAATATGAACTCCACACCCTCTCTCTCAAATTGGGAAAGTCCAGATGAAGTGGAATTCCTCCGATACTTTCCCCAAGTGGGGCAAAGGTGACCTAATTAACCAAATTCGTATGGAATGAATAAAATTATTTTAGTAATCTAAATATCTATAATTAATTTACATTAAATATAGTTTAATCTTTAGAAAAAAAAGATATATAAATATTATTGTGGTTCTGTATCTCGACCTTGATTGTCACATTCTTGGCCCCAACCGTGATATGGAAGATTAATATTTATCAGATTATGGATATACGATAGATATGAAGATCACCTGGCATGACCTATCGAGTTAGCAGTAGTTCTTATTTCTCAACCCAATCTTGATTCTTCTTGTCCTTGGATGATCTATTATAACTCATACATGTCCGACCTATTCTAGATTGCTTGAGACCAGTATGTACTCTACGACCTCTCTTTCAAATTGAGAAAGTCCAGATAAAGTGAAAGTTCTCCATGATCGAGTTTTTCATACAAAAAAATATCTTGTTCGAATCAATCTGTATGACAAATCTGAAAGATTATTAAGACTTCGAGATAGATATGACTCCAATTCCTCTCCTATAAAAAAAAGGGCTCTGAGACCCTCAAAGTAAACTCTCGACTCCCTACTCTTTCCTTCTCATTATTTTCTATCTCGTAACTTGATCGTCGGAGAGTCTTCACCGAAGAACACCTTGATAAGGACTTCTTACAGATATTCGGATGGAGCTTCAGCAGCAGTCTCTTCCTCGACCATCTCTATCTTGGTAGTCGACCTCAGATGGAGAGATCAAAGGTAATAAATATCATAAATTTAGTAATTATTATTGAATAACTTATTATTTAAGTTATTTTACCTGCTTGTGTGATCAAAACTGACTTCCAGGACCTCTTATAACCAGATAGAGATAGTTTAACCTGTGGGGAGCATTCCCACTGCTTGGAGAGGATCCTGAGCTTGAGCTCCTCAGATAAGTGTCGATTATAATATCCCCTCTGGGATTCCTTTCAGGACGAAGTTCGAGACCAACGATGCTCTTGCAGGGACAAAAGCACAATAGACAAAAGTTTTTAACTTATTTAATTTAAAAGTATATATAGAAATCATAAATTTAGCCCACGAAACGTGATCAAGTTCTTACCCCACATACATGCTCGGCTCAGAAGGTGACCCAATTGACAACATTCTTATGGAATGAATAAAGTTATTTTACTGATCTAAATATCTATAATCAATTTAAGTTAAGTATATTTTAATTTTCAAAAATAATAAAGGATATATAATATCATAAATTTAATAATAATTATTATATCAAAATCAAATAGCAGAATAGAATTATCAAAATGGACATCCAATATTTTAACTTGATCAAGTTAAGATGTTAAAGAAATAAAAATTGATAGTGTGACTTGATCTTGTTTTCTTGACTTGTCAATTCAATTGAGTCGTAAAAAACTTAGCCAAGTCTCAATCAAGTTTTGATTATTTTTTGATAGATTTTTTTTGAATATATACTCTCCTAAATACGAGGACTCAAATAAATACCTTCGCAAAGTATCTATATGCACAGTTAATAGGGCAATGACTTTGTCTATTCCAAGGGGAGGGTGCAATTTTGGATTTAGACCATCTATGAAGTGAAAATAAGTTTCTATCTCAAACTTGCCTATCATACGTGTTGAAATTTAAGATTCAATGTTGGCCGCTAAATAGATTCCCTAACATATGATGAAATTTTCAAATCTCAAAAGCTACCGCATATAGCCAGAGGCCCAAGTAGAAATCTAATTTTCACTTAGCAAACATCTATAATACCTCTATTTGGAGAAATTTGATAGGGATGCTATTAAGTCAAATTCCCGACCTACCTATCTACTTCATGTCTTTTATCTCTCAGCATGCCTTGTAGCAAAAATGGATAAAACTAGGAGTGAAATGGCTGCCAACTTCTTCCTTGTTTGCCACCTTTGTTAACTAGCTGCAGGTTGTCTGCAAAAACTAAGAGCAATCGAGATGCAGTGCTCTTAACTGACTTCAGCAAACTTTTGTTGACAAAATGGGGGGATGGAGACTGTTGGTTGATTCAGATATGCCTTGGGCTAAACAGATCACTGCTGCGTGTTATTGGGATATAGGGTTGAGTAAAGGGAGAGGAAGATGGAGCCTTTACCTTTCAGAGTAACGTTTCCAATCCTCATGACCCTTTCTACAAAAATATTTCCTTCTCTTCGGGAAAGGATCAGAGATTTCCTTCTGCATGTATTAATAGAATTTTGAAGCTTAGATCTCCCTCTCTCAGATTTAGCATTATAGGACACCAAAAGATTAGCTGATATCCTTCCATTTATTGAGCCATGTAATGTGAAATTTAATGGGACTGCAACTATACTCTCTAAGCTTTTTACAAATTCCTAAATTATGGTGGAATAATTTACCCCCTGGACCCAAATTACACTGCTCTCAAAAATAATTAATTATTAAAATATAAATATCATAATATATTTGAAATAAGTTTATTTTGTCATGCAAATAAGTTTTACATGAATATAATAAATCATAACTTATATCATAAATTAATATTGTCATAGTGGTTGAGTTGTAGGTAATAAACTAAGAGGTAAACTATTGTATAGATGTGTGTGTGTGTTAGAAAAATATTTTTTTGCATAAGCATAATCTAAATCCAAATGTGAATCACATTGGATTAAAAAAAATGATTTCCATCTAAATCCAATAGGATACCATGTACCGAAATAAATTTGGTTGTAAAATATTTTTCTTATTTTTAGTCCTAATTTGCAATGATAATATTTTATCTCTAATACTTGATTTTAAATGATGAAATAATATTGTCGCTAATGGCTATCATTTTGTAATAAAGAAAATGTCATCATCTAAATATTTTATGACAAAAATGCTTCCATCAAAAGAATTATTTTGCAAAAAAAAATAATATACATGATTCTTAGAGCCAACTTTTGATGACAAAATAAATGTTGAGACAACATTTTTACTCACTTTTAGCAATGAATTATTTTGTCATGGATTATGTATGTATTTAGGATGAAATTTATTTCATCACAAAATGTTGAATATTTTATGATGAAATATTATTTTTGTTATTGATGACTTTTAGTGACTGAGTATTGGCTATAAACCTAATGATGAAATTTTTTCATCACTAAATACTTTAGACAATGAAATTTATTTTTTAGCAATAAAATTTTTTGTAACTAAATATATACATTCTTATAGTGGATTGTGTTTCTCTTTTTCCCACAAAACCATTTCATATATCCTCAAAACATTTTATTATAGGAAAAATCCACATTGTGGGGGATACCTGATCCCTGGCAAATTTTGGATTGAACAAGTTCTAATCAATTTGGAGAGCCTAGCAAAGGCTGACAAGTCTCTCGTTTTACTTGGGTGAATGTCAAACTAATTATAGGTATTCAGATACCACAAACACAAGCTTATCTTAGAAAAGATATGTGAGATTAGACTCTTATGATATATAGCCAGGATTATAAAATTAGAGAATCTCTGAGACCAATAGAGCTTGGTATAAATGGGTTGCAAATAAGGATGGCAATAGCTTGATCAAATTAGAAGGCTTCCAAAAGGACGAGCGAGTAATATTCTTGATTGCACTACCACGAGTAATATTTTTGATTGCACTAGGAGTAATAATCTTCATGGCTGAGATGTCATGAGGTTTTGAATAGAACTAGAAGCTACGTATCCTAGTGGCACAAGCTATGGCCATAAGGTTTTGAATAGAACTAGAAGCCACATATCCTAGTGACACAAGCTATGCTTATAGGAATGAATGTTGTCTCCTCAGCTTGTGCTCCAAATAGCAAAAACAAAATTAGAAACCATCCACATTATGTAGCTATTGAATGCACGTCCAACATGTATTTAATCTCATCTAGATCTGGTTAGTAAGCTCCATTAGCAGTCAATAATCAAATTTGACTGGTGGCTTTTTGTATTCTCTATTGAAAGTGATCCCTTTAGTAGGATTGAAACTGGATAGATTTCAGTACATTCATATCCATGTTTATTTTATTTGACAAATATATATATGCATATGAATTTAGTTGGATGCAAAAATTTATATCTACATATATTTTAAATGGATATAGATGCAATCGGATACTAAAAATATGGATATAAATAAAAATATAAATTAGATTATTAAACTTTATAACTATAGAATCAAAGATATTATTAAGTATAAGGTAAATCAAATTAATTGCATTATAAAATGATTATATATTTCTATTAAAAGTTCAGGAGTACTATATAAAATTAAATAGGATTACAAAATAAACTGGATATTTGGACATGGATCGGATACGTGTCTATTCATATCCATATCCATTTTTTTTAATAGATATAGATATAGATATAAATATTAATATTAGTTGGATGCTCTATCTATATCTAAATAAATTTAGATATGAAAATAAATTTGAATAGATATTACCTGATCCATTTCATTCTGACCGATGGAGATAACAAAGTAATATAAAGAAGAGTAAGGATTTGTCAGCCATCTACGAATGTAGCCACTGGTCATGTTATAATTGTCATTTCTTATTTTAATCCTGGCTCTGCCAAGAAGAAATAAAGAAATATACTCAATCTCAATGGAGGTGATGGTGAACACGAAGT
Source organism: Elaeis guineensis (assembly GCF_000442705.2). Lineage (NCBI taxonomy): Eukaryota > Viridiplantae > Streptophyta > Magnoliopsida > Arecales > Arecaceae > Elaeis > Elaeis guineensis. The sequence goes on from NC_026001.2 coordinate 21,247,966, forward strand.
GATATATAACGCAAAGAGTTGTGAAGGATAACTCTTGCACCTGTCATCCATGACCAAATGCAGAGTCAGCTGATCTCTCCATCACTCCTCAGGCCTATATGGTCTCTTTGCTGCACATCATGTATATACCACATGTAAGTCATTAGGATTTGCATGTGCATATCTAGCATGCTTTATCATGCCGAGCACCCCCAGACCCTAAGGTGTGAAAGTGCTGGCTTACACCCTATCCATATCTCATATGGAGTCTTAATTATAGACTTACTTGAAACCCTATTTAACAGATAATTGATCGATTTGAGTGCATATCCCTAGAAGGATATCGCAAGCTGGCAAAACCCATCATGAATCAGACCATGTCTAACAGAGTCTGATTCTCCTTTCAGACACACCATTATGCTGTGGTGTTCCTGGAGGAGTCCATTGGGAGAGAATCTCATTCTCTCCTAGATATATGAGAAACTCACTAGAGAGATATTTCCCTCCTCGATCAGATCCAAGAGTTTTAATGCTCTTCCCAGTTTATTTTTCTACTTCACTTCGGAATCGTTTGAACATTTCAAATGAATCTGACTTATGTTTCATCAGATAGATATATCCATATTTGGATAGATCATCCGTGAAAGTTATGAAGTAGAAATATCTACCTCTAGCACTTGTGCTCATAGGCCCGCATATATCAGTATGTACTAGGCCCAAGAGCTCAGTAGCTCTCTCACTTTTTTCAGTAAAAGTTGACTTGATCATTTTACCAAGAAGACAGAATTCACAGGTTGGCAGTGATTCACAATCACTGACTTTGAGGATTCCCTCTTGAGTCCACCTGTTTATTCTGTTTTTGTTTATATGACCTAGCCTACAGTGCCATAAGTAGATATCTGACAGACTATCTAATCTAGGATGCTTGCCAGTTGAATAGACTACATTAATAGGTTGTGATAACATATACACACCATTGTTCAAATGTCCATAAAAAATAGTAACACCATTCATAATGATATTACAAACTTATTTCTTTATTAAAATTTCATAATCATTTTTGGCCAGAAGGCCTATAGAAATGATATTTAAAAAAAAACTGAGACAGAAATGACAATCATTAAGAACAATGATATGGGATTCAAATACAAGTTTCAAGATTTCTAATACTTGAACTGGAACTGGTCTTCCATCTCCAACGTTCAGAAACCTCTCGCCTTGCTCGAATCTCCTACTGACCTGTAACCTCTGTAACGAATTGCAAATATGGTAAGGGCTATCGGTATCCAATACCCAGTCAGTTATATCACAAATAGAGAAATTGCAAGGAGTTATCATATAAATATCTTGCCCAGCAACAACTTGCTATTTTCTCTGCCTGTTCGGGTCCAGAGAGGCAATATACTAGGGACAGTTCCTTTTTCAGTGCCCTCGCTTCTTACAAAAGAAGCATTCAGCTTGACTCTTATCGGGCTTGATCTTTTTGGTCTGGTCCTGTACTGATGTCCCAGCATGAACTTATACCTTTTTCACTTTCTTCTTCTTGTTCTTCTTCCCTTTCTTAAAGGGTCAAGAACCAAAAGACGAACCTCCCACTAAGTTCACCGACTCCTTGTGGAGTTAGTAATCCTTCTTAAAGTTCTGAAGCAACCCCAGTAACCCGTGGTAGTTCACTTCAGGCTTTGTCATTCTATAATGAGTGAGGAATGGGAGATAAGACTTGGACAGTGAGTTTAGTATTGCATCCTTTCCAAACTGCTCATGCAAGGGAAAGCCGAGCTTGCTCAATCGTTCCATCAGCTCGATCATGTACAATACATGATCAGTGACAGAGGCACCATCCCGTATTTTAGTATTGAAGATGGCACAACTAGTCTTGTGCCTCTCCACATCATCGGATGTGCCAAAGGCATCCTCCAATACTTGAAGCATGTCCTTTGGCTGAGCCATCTCGAATCTGCGACTAAACTCGTTGCTCATGGCAGCCAGCATGATACAGCACACTGTGGTCCGATCACTGAGTCACTTCTGGTAAGTATCTCTGACTGTTCCACGTGCATTGGCAGTTGGCTCCTTAGATGCGGGATCCATTATCACATATAGGATCCGTTCATGCTCCAGGACTATCTTCAACTTTCGGTACCAGCTATCGAAGTTGGATCCCACCAACTTATTATTGTCCAACAATGATTGGAGCGATAGGAAAGTGGCCATATCTGCACAAAAGAAAATCATAATCTAATTAGTAATTGATTCATTAAACCTAAAGATTTAGACTTTAATCAAAAGGTTTCTCCCACTATTTTATTCGAATTGATAGCCTCTACCTTCAATTCAAGGAATTATCCTAATTTCTTAGTGGGTACTAGAATTCACTTAGACTGCACACAAGCCCAACTTTGGTTGGCCAACTCATGTACATCTAAGGATAGGTTCATAACCAATTATTTCTCTAAATAATTTTTAGTAATTTTAATTTTACCCCAGAAACCTAATCAGTAGGCTTTGGCCTCCACTGTAAGGATCCGGTCAAGTCCAACCATTAACATGACCATACTTGGTGCATCTAACCAACGAATGATTAAGTCCAACTTTGGTTGGCTCACCTAACCACCATTAGAGAGACACTTTCAAGTCATCATATGATGAGTGATAATTTCATTAGTCAACAAGCACCAGGCCTTTGGGTCTGCAATGATTATTGAGTTAATGGACTCATTATCAAACACCTTAATGGGAGGCTATGACTCAGTTATCTCCATAACTTTATCATTTTAAGGACCTAATAATTTTAAAAAATTTAAATAATTTAGAGGATGAGGTCAGATGAACCAGCTTATCATAATCCTCCCACTGACTTCACCAAGTCATCTTAAGGGAGACCATTAAAAGGACTGGTCTAAGAGCACCTAAATCAGTCACACTGATTTACCCAGCTGACATGGGTCAGCTCGAATAGTCAAGTGATCCGATCAAAACATAATTTCACCAAGAGGCCAGGTAAGTTCGATCAGTGGGAGGGTCGGCCAAAGCTTGCCTTAGACACCATAAAAAATAGCCAGGTAAGCGGACTCCCAATTAAAAACCATCGATCTAGTTTACCTTAGACACCAACTGATTTAATTAGTTTTGATTAGATCAACCTAACAGTTTGTGCTAGACCGCTTAGCCAAGAATCAAGTCTATTTGGTTCTCGTTAAAGATATGAACTTGACCAACTACAACTATTGTAATTGATCTAGAGAATCCTTGATCTAATCTAAGACAACAATTGATTAGATTTAGTCAATTCTCTAATTAAGTCCATCTTTAATCTAACCATAGGTCTAACCCAATTAATGGACCTAATTCCCACTAACCCATTAACCCAATGTGTTATGGTTTGTGTCTTAGATTCTTCAATTCATAATCTTAGAACCTAATCAAACAACTTCTTAATTCTCAATTAAGTTTTGGGCTGAGGGTTGGGTTCGGCTTTTTGAAAATAATTTTCATATTTGTAAAATAATTTTACAATATAGTTCTACCAACCATATTGCATGTTTGATTCATAATCAAGATGCAAGTGAAATAAACATGAAACTACTTTAGATCTAATCTAAACAGGTTCATGTAATTGAAATAATTTCAACTTTAAATAATTTTTTTGCATAAAAATTATTAACAAAGAGATTTTATTTTAGATTTAAATACCTTTTAAATTTAATAAATCATAAATTTAATTTAGATCATATCTAACAAATTTATGATTAAAGATAGATCTACACGAACTAGGACAACCTTTGCACTATAAGGGGTAAACCTTACAGCAGGACAACCTTGCAGTTCGTGATTGATCTAAAATTTTAATTTCAGATTTAATAATCAGATTATAAATTAGATCTAATCTAAAAGATAATCTAAGTATGTATAAATAATCATGTAATAAACAACCTGGCTCTGATACCAATTGAAGGAACCGGATCTAGGGTTTCAAGGTTAGATCTTGAAACTTTTTCAAGATCAGACAGCGGAAGACTAAAATAAATCAAAATTTATTTTCTAAAATCAGAGAATCTCTAGATCTAAGATTCTATTACATGATTATTACATAGCATTAAATCAAAAATTAAAATATATAGAGCATGAACTACATGTTGATCATATCAACATGTTTCTATACTACATCTAATATATGTATTAAACAATAGATCAGATCTATTACCTTACAAGTTAGACGTTCTAACCTTGCTGATCCGAACTTGAGGATGATGTTGCAAACCGCACATGCATCCGGTCTCTAGGAGTCATCCACACGAGCCCACGAATCTCGATCATAAGTTCTGCTCAGGTAATCAGCACAGTATGCTAGTACTGTGCTGATCCTTCTTCGATGGTTGATCAGGTGCCTCCTTCTTCTTGATTTGGACTCTTCCAAAGATGAAAAGTAGGAGGATGATGTTGCAAACTGCACATGCATCCGGTCTCTTGGAGTCGTCCACACGAGCCCACGAATCTCGACCATAAGTCCTGCTTCAGGAAATCAGCACAGTATGCTAGTACTGCGCTGATCCTTCTTCGATGGTTGATCAGGTGCCTCCTTCTTCTTGATTTGGGCTTTTCCAAAAATAAAAAGTAGGAGGAAGAGTTTTAGATCTGAGACACTCTCAGAAAAACTCAAGATGGAGGAAGGAAAGAGATGAAACTAACAACCCTAGAAGAAGACCCTCTTCTTCTTCTCTTTTCTCTCTCCTAGACACCCTGTCTTGTGTCTATTATATCTCCACGACCTAAAAGTCTTTCTCTCTGATTTTTAGATGTCCCAAAGGTCTCTCAAATCTCTATGTTCTTCAAAAATTTATGAAAAAACTCATTTTATAGAGAGAGATATGATAGAGTCCTTGTCTAGGTCAAATACCTAGTCAAGGCTTATCCAAACATGGCAAGATAAGGGGCACCCAACTCTTGGGCACCTCCTCCTTATTTTCATGCATGGACCACCAGCAAAGGGTGCACAATATGTGCCCTAAAAGCCACAAAAATTTTAAAAAAAATCTGGATAAATTCGATGCAAAAAGGAAGAGTTTTGGATTTCTAAAACTCTATCTCATAGAATTTGAAATCCAAACTTATTCCTTCTTTGATTTGATCCACAACCATTTTTCATGTATGAAAGAAGAGAGGAAACCTTTTGGACGTAGGAAAGACCTGGGAGAGGGCTTTTATTGCACAAAATAAGAGAAGATTGGCATGAAATAAGAGAGAGGGCGTGGGGGGGCTTATGTGGTGCAAGGTGGAATTCTAGTCTTACTAGGATTCTATCTTATGACTTGTTTTAATTTGGTTTCTCAAACCAAATCAAATCAAAATTAGATCAACTCAATTAAAATATATCTTAACCTAATTAAAAACTTAATTTAATCAGATTAAATTAGATTTAAATCTAATTTAATTTTCTAATCAGATTAGAAATTAGGTTGACCCAAGTTCTAATTGAACGAGGACTAGTTTTTTCCTTGCACTTGGCTTATCCAATAAACCAATTAGACTTGATCCAATCAAGCCCGAACTAAATCTAATTAAATTATATTCAATTAAACTTAATCTTAGCCCATTGGCTTAATCAAATTAAGTCAATTAACAATCAAATTGCTAATCGACCCTCCTACAACACTTGCACTAGGTTAAATGTCAATCGTATTGATCATTTAACCCTAGAATAATTCTTAATCATTGATCAACTATCCGATCAGATCATGAGCTCTAATGTGTGTGACCTCATAGGTCCGAACCTAAGTCGGTAGCATAGAAATAAATTTTTGTACCAATCGAAGTAACCATCTAGCAATAGTACCCGACGATCGGATAGGTTGAATGTGTAAAACAACATCCTTAGAACCCATGCAAATATAGTTTTCATATAATTCATCCCCTTAACTAAAATGATCATAGGATACCTCAGAGTTCAACTGTCAACTCTGATCAGGTTGTCCACATTGTATTTCAAAATATCAAATTCATCTGATGGATTACCCTGGCCAAGGTTTTGCTAAATTAAAATACAGTGACTCATTCTTCTCCAACTCTTGGAGTGGTCAATCCCATCTCGATCATACTCTGACTTCGTAAGTACTTGACTATGGCCAAAAGCCTTCCGTAATTAAAAATTCAGTTAGTCCAGTACCAAAGCACAATGAGTTGCTTGCAAGTCACTGAGGTGATCTCAGGTCTAAGGGACACTTATACCTATATCCCATCAGAGACATTCTCGACAACAAAATACTCTGGAGTTGGTCATATTCCATAATGATGTACCCTTACATCTCACCTGTATGTCATACCAGTGTCTCCACACTCCTTGGTTAAGAGAACAATCAACCCATATGGTCTACAGCGACCTATGCTCGATAGAAGCAGTCATCCTTATTAACAACCTATCATTTGGTCGTGAATAGTTTTAAGGACTAATCGATAAATCCTCTCATTATCGAATCTAAATAGTCTTAAGAACTTCATCATAACAACGGAGTTCATTAGAAGATGAAAGCTTATAATGAAAATATCAAATATATTTTATTTATTAACAAATCAATTACCATACTTGGTTGCTCAACCGTCAACAGCTTGACGATTGGCTTTTGGGATATATTTTCCAACAGAAAAGGAGGAGAAGGGTTTACCTCAAAAGTTAAGGTAGAAAGGCTCTAGTCAGATTCTGATCAAGGGGAAATGGACAATGCTCAAATAGGAGATTTAGGAGGAGTGGGCAATCATGGGTGGTGAAGAAATAGAGGAAATGGAACAAAAACAGGTAGGAGAACGATCAGTTTCCTCGTATCCGTTGGACATTACACAGCAACAGTTGACACGGGATTGTCCCCATCTTCACACTAGCTATTTGCGTGTAAGAGGCTTCAAGTTTACATAGCAGTAGCTAACACTGGATTCTCGTAGTTGGCCAGGCATGCGATCATAACCCCAGCTGTCAAGTTTTAAGAATTGACTTGGAGACTGTCGGGGTATTATATACTCGTAGCTCAAAAGTTCTAACCTTGAACGGATAAAGGTTTGTGAGAGCATATTAGTAACAAAGATGCGGACCACGCTATGCAGAACTTTTGAATTATGAGTATATAATACATTTGTAATTACAGCGACACCTCTTTAATTTTTTGTGATTTGCACATATACCTCCAAAAGTTCTATTTATTTTAATTAGACTCCAAACTTAGGTTTTGATTGTAAGGTAGCCCAGCCATCCATCTCAACGAGAATCCATGAACATGTGATTGTTACATGAGATAAGATTAAATATAAATTTCATCAATACCTTAATAGCTAAATTAGAAAAGGAGTTGTCTTTTGGCAAGAACAAAAATCCGAGGTTATGTTTAGTTATTTCACATTTGCTGTTAACGACATTAGAGCTCAAGTGGACGTCTAGATCACATTGCAATCTAGTTGTACCTATTTGGGTCCAATTGGAAAAATTGAAACATTTAGAATGCAAGTGCAATTCATGAATAGTTGAAAAGATGTCAATGTAATTTATCCTTAAATAAATGCTTAACAGATCCACCATATGCATTTATATACTACACAAATAAGCCCAATCGAGCTTGATAAATGGTTGCCACTAGGGATGGCACTAGCTTGATAAAAGTAGGAGGCTTTCAAAAGGAATAGCGAGTATTCTTGATTGCACCATTAATGAATGCTCTATTACGTATACTGGACTTGCCACTCACACCATACAATAGTTAGAACCTAAGGTGACGAGCTAAGGTGACAAAAGCTCTTTTTGTTACAATAACTTATATCTTTAGAGACGACAAGTGCAAGTCAT
>NC_026001.2:21255869-21278652 GCF_000442705.2 Elaeis guineensis
AATTTTTTATATGAAAGTAAGTTTTAAATCATGAAAATAATTTTTAGATTTAACATACAAACATATATCACATATATGCATGTAAAATTCAGATCTAAATAAAATTTAGATCTACTACATGATATCATATATCTCATATATAAATTATGGATCACATCAAAAGTAATTTTATGACCTTAAGCATGCAATCACATATCTCACATATGAATTATAAATCAAATCATATAAAATTTTAGGTTCATGCATGTATCTACATATCACATGAACATGAACTAGAAATAATTCTAGATCAAAATTCAGATCTATGCATGCTTTGACATATCAACTATATATGCTAAAATTAAATTTAAAATAAAATATCAGATTCAAAAATTTATCTATACATCTCATGTATTAAGAAAAAATTAGATTTTAAATTTTTTTTCAAAACATGTATAACAATTTCAGCAATATGAAATCCGTGGCTTTGATACCACTATTGAAATTTGAAGTTAGGGGCATACATGTGTATTTTAAAATTTTATTTTTTAAATATTATAATAGAATATAAGATTAAAATATTTTTAATCTAAATCATACATGCATAAAAATATAAAACTATAAGGATCTAGTTCATATACTGAAATTGATATTTGCTGAAATTCATATTGTGATCAAATCACATACCTGTTTCGCAATCTTTTTCTTCTAATCTGGATCTAAAAAAGAAAAAAAAATTCTAACCATATAAATGTCTGATCTTTATAGGTATCTACTCGGGATCAGTCAGGAACAGCCCTCTAGAAATTAAATTTTTTTCTCTAAGAAAATTCAGCCTGCTGAATCTGAACGAAGCTTGGATCGCAATCAATACTTGATCTCTTAATTTTCTTGATCAGATTTTTCTCTTCTTCTCTTGCCTTTCTCCCTTTGTTTGTGCTGCTACCAGTAGTTAGAAACCAGCAAATGATGGACACCCAATAGCTTGGGCGTGAGGAAGATGGGATGCCCCAACTAGGTGGGATGTGTGGGACACCAAGGGAGAAGAGAAAGGGAGAGGAAGAGAGGGCGTGGGGTTCTCCAAAGGTGGCATCGGGCTATTGGTTGGATGCTCTAGGGATTTTAGGGGAGGTCTCTTTAAATAAGCATAAGGATTGAATCCTATTCAATCTTATAATACAAATCCTACTTGCATTGGATTTTCGAATAACTTAAGTTATTTAACTTACATTAAGAATTCTATTAGGTACCAACTCTTAGAGTCTTTGCACCTAATTAAACACACCCTCTTTTACACCCAAGAGATGCCCCATATCAGATTAAAAATCTCTCTAATCATAGGACATGTCTAACTTGATCCAATCAAGGTGGCACCCCATAATAACTATCAAGAAAATTAATAAGGGACTTGCATCTTTAATTTAATTGATCTAAAATTTTAAACATCTAACAATTAGAGTCAAATAAATATTAGTCATGTAGGTTATTAGTAGATAATTAAGTTTAAATTATCTTATCAAATAAAAAATCTAAATAGAAAGAGGAATTGGGTCCAACCATATGCTAGTAAGGTTACTTTGAATCCAATCGAATTTTTTTAAACTCAATTGACACTTCATAAGCTCAATTGCTAATTTCAGACCTAATTTTTTTATTGTGTGACCCCATAGATTCGATTCTATCTGGTAGTGAGATATACAATGATCTTTATCAAAGTATCATTGAAACTCTTTTAATGAGTCGGAACAAGTTCACTCTAATTCATCAAGGATTGTCGATCCAGAACAACTCTAGTAAGCTCTCACAATCCACCAGTGATACCTAGTAATATGTAGTGGCAACCTAATAGAACTGAAATAAATCTCTAGGTGTAGTTAATATGTGATTCAGTCCCTCTATCGTGAGTCTCGATTTGATGGCAGGTCATGGATAAATCATCAAACTTCAACATCAGTCATATGATAGATTCGATTAGCTCAAGTCCAAATATGATTCCTATGAAATTTTTTTTCCATCAATCACACTACTATGGTCATAGAATCTTGGACTTAACCTTTCAAATCTCATAGGACTACTCCTCTCTATCAAGATCGATAGATCCCATCTTGATGTACACGCTACTTTTACAGTAGATCAACTATCGCAAACATCCACTACAAGGGCTCATTGAGACCCATGTTAATGTGTCAGTCAAACTCCAGTAGCCTCATTATGAGTAATAGTACAATCTCAGATCAAAAGATCATTTACACAACTACATCATTCGAGACAATCACTGACGATTGAATAGAAATCCAAGTGATCTCTTATATGGTCATGCTCAGTACTAGTTATTCTTTAACAACTATCTGTACTTGTCACTCAGTATCTCTACACTATAGATCAGAGACTCATCTATCTAGAAAGAAATGATCTATGCGCTAGTCTATCCGGATCGATCACTATTCTTATGATAATCCTATGATCGAAAGTATTTAGGAATCAAATGCATCTCTAATTCTCAACATCTTGAAAATATGTATCGAAGGTTAATTCTATGGATGATTCAAAGACACATCACATTTGAATGAAAAATAAACTTACCCTTTTATTGATCAAATCAATGTATTAAGTATAAAATTATATCCTAGATTTATTACAATGTGTCAGCCATATTGGCTTCTAGGACATACATCTAACATACCGATGTCCTTATTCACACCTGTCCAGATACAGGCCTGGTGGCTTTGCTGGAATGGGATCATTCGAGGAGCATAGGTCCTTGTCGTACCATTGCACTGTGACTGTTATGCAACAACTTTAGATACCCGATGTTGCCCAGCTATGCAACCCAAGAGGGGGGGTGAATTGGATTTCTAAAAAATTTAAACTTAACTTTCAACTTATGAAGATTATTTAACAATAGCAAGATTAGTAAGGAGAGAGTAATTGATTCAAGGCTAATAGTTGAATGCAAGAATGCAAGAGAATAAAAAAGTTTTAAAGAAGAGCAATTAAGCACAACACAAACAAGAAGATTTATAGTGATTCGGTGCCAATCTTGCACCTACATCCACTCCCCAAGCTCCTTCTTGAGAATTCCAATCCACTAACTTGTATTCAACCTGAATACACTCATCGAAAACTCCGACTCTAGCTATCCCAAGCTAGTCCACTTATTTTTCGGGTACAAGCCAACCCAATACAATCCGATTCAAGGTTTGGATCAATCTTCCCACATTTTGGAACCCTTTCAAAATAAAAATAATAACTCAAAAAGAGTATTGTAATTAACAGCATAGAAAATACAAAAGAAGCTCCTTTAATGAGCGAATGAAGCTTTAAATACACTTTACTCAAATGGAAGAAAGCTCTTTCTGATTTTCTCAAGGTGGTTGGAAACTTGAATGAGTACTTGAGAAGTTGGTGAACTTGAATTAAAAGCTTCTTGAATGCTTTGAGTGGGCTCTTGCTTAAGGCTGAAAAGTATGCTTGAAATCCTCTTTTAAAACCCTTCTCTTTTTCTCTATTTTTCTCTCTTGATTCCCACCTTTAAGTCCCTATATATATCTTCAAATAATGGTGGAGAGTAATCTGGACTGAAATAGAGCCGTTAGAGCACATTAAATGAGCATTAAATATAAATAAAATGGATAAAAAAATTAGCCATTGTGGAATTTTTTCATCACAGGGGTCGACTCATAGGGTCGACTCATGCTCATGGGTCGACTCATAGGGTCGACCTCTATGAAAAATAGCAAAAAATAATGGTTATATAATTTTAGCCTAAAAATAGTAGAAGTCGACTCATGGGGTCGACTCATGCCTGGGGGTCGACTCATAGGGTCGACTCACAGAGAGTGCCAGCCAAAATTTCAGCGTGCCGTTCAGCTCTTTAAGCCATGAGTCGACTCATGGGGTCGACTCAAAAATAAAAATCTGATTTTCTTGCAAAAATATACTTCTAAAAATATTAAAATTTTTTTCAGTAGACTACACGTCTTTTGTTCTTATTCTTGAGACTTCTGAATCAGATATTGATGAAATTATGATTTTATCCCTGAAATGCAATAAATCTTTTTCCAAACTAAAATCATTAGTAATCCCCTCAAATGCTTTGTAATCATCAAAATCAATCCAAGGAGCAACAATCTCCTCCTTTTTGATGATGACAAAATATTTGAGCAAAAGCATATATAAAGTATTGAACATGAATTTCAAATTTATAAAGATGCATCACTTAAATATCATAGCCAAGTATTGGAACGAAATGCATCATAAGCAGTTTTAAGACATATTTGAAATTTGCTATAAAGTTGAAATCTATTTATAAATTTGAAATTTGCTTATAGTTCAATCTGTATTGCTTGTATTGCACAATCTTGATTTGGAATTTGCTTATAAATTTGAGATTTGCTTATAGTTCAATCTGTATTTTTCTCACAGCAGATGTTTGAAACTTGTGCTTCAATCTGTATTGCTTGTATTGCACAATCTTGATTTGGAATTTGCTTATAAATTTGAGATTTGCTTATAGTTCAATCTGTATTTTTCTCACAGTAGATGTTTGGAATTTTGCTCAATCTTATCAATCTTGATTCTCTACTCCCCCTTTTTAACAGCATCAATCTTGATTCTCTACTCCCCCTTTTTGAACATATCTTCTATTCCTTCTTTTTGATGGGATCAATTTTAGTTCTCTAGCTTCCTTCTTTAATTGCTTATTGCTTTACCATTTTGTATTGCTTATTGCTTTACTCCCCCTTAATATAGCAATCGTAAAAGATATATCAATTTTCTCATTTAAAAGATATTGCTATTCAAGTTTTTCATAATTTAAAAGTAATTCAAGTGGATCACATTCAGAGATATTCATTGAAAGTCAAAGTGTATATATATATATCCAAAAGATGAGTGAGTACAAAGATGGTTCAATACATAGATATTGACTTAGAATACAAAAGACATGGATAGAGACTATCCAAAAATCAAACAGTCAACATGGCATTACATATCCTAAACAAAAACTAAAGAAAAGACTGACTACACAGGATCTAGTAGAGATCATGACTGGATGGATCAGAGTTAGATGAATTGGAGATGGGATGAGGAGATGAAGGATCACAACCATGAGCTCGACCTCGACCCCATCTGCCTCTGCCACGGGTGGAGGTGTTGGCACGAGTGGAGGGATGTGATGATCCTGAAGACTGTGAAGCAAAGGACTGTGCTACAAGTGATAGTCTGATAGTGTCCAGAAGGTTTAAGGCTCTTGAAACAGATTGTAGTAGTGCAGTGAACTGAGTAGAAGCATGCTCACTCGAGCCTCTGATCTCTCTCCTCAGAAAATCAAACCCACTCTCCAAGACTCCTCGCAGTCTGGCTGCCTCCGTAGATAGGTCTGAGATCTCAGTGATGTCCTCATGTGGCTGTGGGTGGACAAGAGCTAGTACTTGTCTCTGCAAGTCGAATACTCTGGCAGTCAGTCTCACCACACAACCCTCAAGCTGCTCGATGCGACCTGACTGATCAGAAATCATCTGGAACATAATGGAGATGTGGGGGATCGGTGCCTGATGAGATATATCATGAAATGTCGATCCCTAAGCAGAAGCTGAAGTACCCATCTTACGAGATAGTATAGAAGCTACACGCTGAGATATCATCTCTATCTGGTCATCAGCCAATCTGATCTCTGAAGGATGTGCTCTGCTGTCTGGCTGCTGAACTGAAGTATGCCTCCTCGCAGACTCTGACGGGCCAGCCTCGTGATCAGAAATAAACTGAATGTCTGGAGATACAGCCCTGTGATCATAAAGAGGTGATGATGGTCCTTCCTCCTCTGCTCTGCCCTCAGCTCTCTCTTCCACACCCTTTGACCAACCACCATTAGTCTTGAAAAATTTCATGCAGTGCAGAGTATGACGGTTGATAGTGTCGGAGTGAGAAAGCCTAGCTATTGCCTCCTCCTCAAAGCTAACTCCAAACCTCCTGAATACTAAAATGAGAGCCATATCGAAAGGCAAATGTGCCTTGGACCTATTCAGGGTCTCTCTCATAGCTTCAATCATTAATGCCGGGAGGTTCAGGGGGGTTTAAGTAACAACATGATACATAATGCAGATGTCTCGGCCTGAGAGGAGATCATGTCTACCACTTCTAGGGAAGAATAACTTAGTTACCATTTGGTGTAGTGTCCTCATCTCAATGGAAAGGATCTTGGCCTCTAATTTGTTTAGGCTTCCCGAGAAGGTTCTTCCTAGAATTACATTAATTTCCTCCTCCTTAACTGGGAGTTCCATGTTTGAGTATCCCTCACAGGGTAAATGAAGAATTTTTTACAAAAGCATAGGATCAAGACTAATTTTTATACCCTTTACAGTGGATCTTACTGTTTCATTGCCATAGCTCAAGTTTAGATAAAATTCCCTAACCAGATCCACATAGGTATTTTCTTTAAGTGAGCAGTAGAATTTCCAACCTTGATCCTTAATTTTTGATCTGATAAAAAATCCTTCCTTTTCAAAAAATCTGAAATCTATGTTTTTGCCGGGCTCTACCTTCCTATCGGAGAGAAAAATCTTACTGGGGCTTATTGGAGACCAAGAAGTAGCTGGAGCAGATGCCGGAGTAGGGATTGAAGCTGATGAGGTCTCGGTTGCCTGTCTCTTCCGGCGCATACCCTCTTCCAACCCACGGACCGATTTTTTTCTTTGTGGGAGCTTCATTTTCAGAGCCATTTCCACAACCAGAGCTGGCAAGGATCTCAGGAGATCAAATGTGTGGAGAGATAGAAGGTTTTTAAGGGAAGAGAAAAGATTTTGGAGAGGAGGAGTGCCGATTTGGAGAAGACGAGTAGAATCTAGGGCAAGCTCTACTCGCTCCAAATGACGAAGGAAGAAAGGAAGGAGCTTGGTTCTAAGAGGGCGATTTTGAGAATGAGAGATGGTGGGAGAAGTGTTTTTTGGGGAAGAACTTGGTTTGAGGAAGAAGAGAGGCGGTCTTTTGGCTTGGTGGAAGGAAGAAGACGGAAGAATGGGTTGGCTCAAGGAGTGATTTCCAATAAAAGGAGAGCGCCCGTGGGTTTTAGCCAAAAATTATAAGTTTGCCCTAGGGTCGACCCTGTGGGTCGACTCATGGCACAGGGAAATTCAGAAAAAATGATGGATCAATTTCAAAAAATTTGAAATATTATGGGAAGGATGTATACCCAAAAATTGATCATGAGAATATTTATTTTGGGATTTTGAGCTCAAAAGAAAAGATGAGAAATGAGCTAAAAGAATTTTTGGCATTAATATCTTGAAATCAGAGAGACACCTAAGCAGATGGATCAAGGATTCCTAGTTCTCTCCTAATTTCATAAAATCTATCTTCATTTAAAGCCTTGGTAAAGATGTCAGCTAATTATTTTTCAGTACAAACATAGTCAAGAATTATGTCTTTATTTTGGATATATTCTCTTATGAAGTGATACCTGATTTCAATATGTTTTGATCTAGAATATTGAATTAGATTTTTAGTAAGATTTATAGCACTATTGTTATCACATCTTATGGGTGTTTCATTAAGTTTGATACCAAAGTCTTCAAGTTGTTGCTTAATCCACAAGATTTGAGCACAACAACTTCTGACTGCAATGTATTCGGCCTCGGCCGTAGACAGTGCTACCAAATTTTATTTCTTGCTAAACCAAGAGATTAGATTAACTCCAAAAAATTGGCAAGTTCCACTAGTACTTTTTCTATCTAATTTACATCCAGCAAAATCGGCATCAGAATATCCTTTTAAGTCAATTAATGAGTCCTTAAAATACCATAATCCTAGAGTTTGTGTACCATTTAAATATCTAAGAATTTTTTTAACAGCATTCAAGTGTGATTCTTTTGGTTTTGATTGAAATCTAACACACAGGCAAACACTAAACATGATATCAGATCTACTAGCAGTTAAATATAATAGAGAACCAATCATACCTCTATAAAATTTTAAGTCTACACTCTTACCTTCTTCATCTTTGTCAAGCTTACATGTTGGGCTCATGGGTGTGCCAATTGGTTTGGAGTTCTCCATTCCAAATCTCTTGAGCAATTGTCTTGTGTACTTACTTTAGGTGATGGAGATTCCTTCCTTTGTTTGTTTGATTTGGAGTCCGAGAAAAAATGTAAGTTCTCCCATCATGCTCATCTCGAACTTCCCCTGTATGAGCTTTGCAAAATCTTGACAAAGAGTTTCATTAGTAGATCTAAAAATAATATCATCAACATATATTTGTATAACTAATATATCATCTTAATTTTTTTTAATGAATAGTGTTGTGTCTACATTTCCTCTTGAAAAGTCATTATTAAGAAAAAATTTGCTTAGCCTTTCATACCAAGCCCTGGGTGCTTGTTTCAGACCATATAGAGCTTTATTTAATTTAAAGACATGATTAGGAAAAGCATGATTTTCAAAACCTGAAGGTTATTCTATATAGACTTCTTCAGCAATATATCCATTTAAAAAGGCACTTTTGTCATCCATTTGGAATAATTTAAATTTTATAAAGTAAGCATAAGCAAGTAGAAGTCTAATTGCCTCTAATCTAGCAACAGGTGCAAAGGTCTCATCAAAATCAATTTCTTTTTCTTGATTATAACCTTTTGCAACTAATCTTGCCTTATTTCTTATCATATTTCCATGTTCATCCAATTTATTCCTATATATCCATTTTGTGCCAATTATTGAATAGTTTTTAGGTCTTGATACTAAGGTCCATACATTATTTCTTTCAAATTGATTAAGTTCTTCTTGCATTGCATTAATCCAATTATAATCTTTTTCAGCTTCGTCTATAGTTTTAGGTTCAAGATGAGAGACAAAAGCATAATGATTAAATACATCTTTAAGAGAAGAACGAGTTCTTACCCCATGTGTAGGATCACAATGATTAGTTCCTTGGAGTGATTGTGATCATACCTCCATTCCTTAGGTAGATTATTTGTACCTTGAGGTTGTTCTTGTCGTTCTTCACCTTCCTCATCTTGTTTATCTTCATGTTCTTCATCATCTTGAATTGTTGAATCTTTTAGAGTGATCTCCTTCATCCCTTCTATAAGAGGATCTACATCATCAAAGCCTTCATTCTTCCTTGAAGGAAGATCGTTAGTTTTATCAAAGACAACATGTATTGATTCCTCTACTACTAAGGTTCTTTTGTTAAAAACTCTAAAAGCTTTACTAGAGGAGGAGTAACCAAGAAAAATTGCTTCATCAGATTTTGCATCAAACTTTCCTAATCTTTCTTTACCATTATTTAACACAAAGCATCGGCAACCAAAAACATGAAAATATGCAATGTTTAGTTTTCTTCCTTTCCAAAGCTCATAGGGAGTTTTCTTTAAAATTTATCTAATTAAAGCACAATTTAAAATGTAACATGCTGTGTTAATAGCTTCCACCCAAAAGTATCTTGGAAGGTTGCTTTCACATAGCATGGTACGAGCCATTTCTTCAAGGATTCTATTTTTTCTTTCTACTACTCCATTTTGTTGAGATGTCCTGGGTGCTGAAGAATTGTGGCATATTCCTTTTTCATCACAAAACTTTTCAAAATCTTGATTTTCAAATTTGGTTTCATGATTACTTCGAATATTTTGAATCGAAAAACCTTTCTCATTTGTGACTTTTCTATAAAATTTAGAGAAAACTTGAAAAGTTTCATCCTTGTGTGCCAAAAAGAAAACCCACGTAAAATGAGAGAAATCATCAATAATTACAAAATCATATCATTTTTCTCCTAGACTAGTAGTTCTAGTAGGTCCAAATAAATTCATATGCAATAGTTCTAATAGCCTAGAAGTTGAAACAATATTTTTAGATTTGAATGAAACTCTTGTTTGTTTACCTAGTTGGCATACATCACAAATTCTATCCTTTTCAAAATTTAATTTGGATAAATCAATAACCAATTCCTTCTTAATAAGTTTTAAAAGTGAGTGCATGTTAATATGTGCAAGCCTACGATGCCAGAGCCAACTAGTTTCATTAATCTTGGCATTCAAGGATACTAGGCATTGCATGTTTATTTTGGATAGATCATTCAAATCTACCATATAAACATTTCCATATCTATGTCCAACAAATTTAATATCTTCATTAATAGGACTAGTTACAATACAAACAGAAGACTCAAAAATAACTTTATATTCTTTATCACAAAATTGACTGATGCTTAATAAATTATGTTTTAAACCATCTACTAATAAAATATTTTTAATAAACTTGGAGGGAGTGATACCAATGTTACCTATACCAATGATCTTTCCTTTACCATTGTCTCCAAAGGTAACCATCCCTCCATTCTTAGCATCAAGTGTGATGAATTGGGATTCATCACCAGTCATGTGTCTCGAGCATCCACTATCAAGATATCATTTTTGGTTTGCTCCTTAGGATGCTAGACACACCTGCAAGCAAAAGTCAAATTTTTACTTTAGGTACCCAAGCTTTTTTGGGTCCTTTTTGGTTAGTCACAATGGTTCCTTTTGGAACCTATATTTTCTTTGCATTAGAATTTAAAAAATTATTAGAGAGACAAGTGTACGACTTGTGACCTACTTTACCATATTTGAAGCAAGTAATATTTGAAAACTTATTGTTTGAAGAGTTTACATAGATATTTTTTAGAAACTTTTGTTTCTTTAAGGGGTTGTAGCCAAGTCCAGCCTTATCATACACAGCCTTTTGATTTTCAAGAATCATATTAAGTTTATTAGAACTTAAAGTGAATTTTTCAACTTTTGGTTTTAGCTTGGCAATTTCATTCTTTAAATTCAGATTTTCTTGAAGCAAGGTAGATTTTTTATTTGAAATACACTCATTTTATTTTAGTAGAGATTGATTCTTTGATTTTAACTCTTTGTTCTTTACCCCTAGCTTCTGTAGTTCATCAATTAAATCATAAAAAGCTTCATGAAGTTCTTCAAAGGTAAAGTCTACAGGAGTTGAAGAGTTTACCTCATTTTCATGTGCCATAAGGCACAAGTTGGCTTGTTCAGTTGAGTCTTTCTTTTCGGAGCTTGAGTCATCACTTCCACTCCAAGTAGCCATCATGGCCTTCTTCTTGTACTTTTTGAGACCCTTCTTCAGTTGTGGGCATTCAGACTTGAAGTGTCCCAGTTTCTTGCATTCATAGCAGATAAGGGGTTGGTCTTTGTCCTTTTCTTTGCTATGTTCTCTTTTTGTGAGTGGCTTCTTCCTCATTCCTTGTTTTCTTTTCCTCAGAAACTTTTTGAATCTTCTAGTAATGAGAGCCATCTCTTCATCATGCTCTTCATTCTCGGTATCATCAGTTTCTTCATCAAGTTAAGCTGTGGATTTGAAGGCGATTGTTCTCTTCTTTTTGACTTCTTCATCTTGATGTTGTTTCATGCTCAGCTCATGTGTCATCAGTGATCCAAGAAGCTCTTCCAAGGGTAGAATGTTCAGATCCTTGGCTTCTTGGATGGCGATCACTTTGGCTTTCCAAGTTCTTGGTAAGGATCTGAGAATCTTTCTTACAAGCTCACTGTTAGAATAGGACTTATCAAGACTTTTCAGACCATTTATAATATCAGTAAAATGGATAAATATTTCAGTTATAGATTCATCATGCTCCATTTCAAAAAGTTTATATTTATGCACAAGCATGTTAATTTTGGACTCCTTTACTTGATTAGTTTCTTCATGAGTTACTTCTAATCTATCCCATATTTCTTTAGCAGACATGCAAGTTGAAATGCGATTGAATTCATTAGCATCAAGAGCACAATACAAAATATTCATAGCTTTAGTATTTAGTTGGGCCATTTTCTTATCAACCTCATCCCAATCTTTTTTGGGTTTGGCTAATTCCATACCATCAATAATTTTAGTGGGTGTGTGAGGGCCGTTTAATATGATACTCCACATATCATAGTCGAGTGCTTGAATAAAGATTTTCATCCGAGCTTTTCAATAGGTATAGTTGGACCCATTAAAAAGTGAAGGTCGGTTAGTGGACTGCCCCTCGGTTAGAGAAGCGATAATTTGAGTTGTCATAGATCTTTAGCTCTTTGATTTGTTAGATCAAAGTAGGGCTAGAGCACCAAGCTCTGATACCACTTGTTGCCTAGCTATGTAACCCAAGAAGGGGGGTGAATTGGATTTTTAAAAAATTTAAACTTAACTTTCAACTTATAAAGATTATTTAACAATAGCAAGATTAGTAAGGAGAGAGTAATTGATTCAAGGCTAATGGTTGAATGCAAGAATGCAAGAGAATAAAGAAGTTCTAAAGAAAAGAAATTAAGCACAACACAAATAAGAGAATTTATAGTGGTTCGATGCCAACCTTGCACCTACATCCACTCCCCAAGCTCCTTGAAAATTCTAATCCACTAACTTGTATTCAACCTGAATACACTCATCAGAAACTCCGACTCTAGCTATCCCAAGCTAGTCCACTTGTTTCTCGGGTACAAGCCAACCCAATACAATCCGATTCAAGGTTTGGATCAACCTTCTCATATTTTGAAACCCTTCCAAAATAAAAATAATAACTCAAAAAGAGTATTGTAATTAACAGCACAGAAAATACAAAAGAAGCTCCTTTAATGAGCGAATGAAGCTTTAAATACACTTTACTCAAATGGAAGAAAGCTCTTTCTGATTTCCTCAAGGTGGTTGGAGACTTGAATGAGCACTTGAGGAGTTGGTGAACTTGAATTAAAAGCTTCTTGAATACTTTGTGTGGGCTCTTGCTTAAGACTGAAAAGTATGCTTGAAATCCTCTTTTAAAACTCTTCTCTTTTTCTCTATTTCTCTCTCTTGATTCCCACCTTTAAGTCCCTATATATATCTTCAAATAATGATGGAGAGTAATCTGAGCTGAAATAGAGCCGTTAGAGCACATTAAATGAGCATTAAATACAAATAAAATGGGTGAAAAAACTAGCCGTTGCGAAACTTTTCCGTCAGAGGGATCGACTCATAGGGTCGACTCATGCTCATGGGTCGACTCATAGGATCGACCTCTGTGAAAAATAACAGAAAATAATGGTTCTGTAATTTTGACCTAAAAGCAACAGAGGTCGACTCATGGGGTCGACTCATGCCTGGGGGTCGACTCATAGGGTCGACTCACAGAGAGTACCAGCCAAAATTTCAGCATGCCGTTCAGCTCTTTAAGCCATGAGTCGACTCATGGGGTCGACTCAAAAATAAAAATCTGATTTTCTTGCAAAATATACTTCTAAAAATGTTGAAATTTTCTCCAGTAGACTACACATCTTTTGTTCTTGTTCTTGAGGCTTCTGAATCAGGTATTGATGAAATTATGATTTTACCCCTGAAATGCAATGATTTTTTTTTCAAACTAAAATCATTAGTAATCTCCTCAAATACTTTATAATCATCAAAATCAATCCAAGGAGCAACACCCGGACTTGCTCCACCACGGTGCTTGACTCTGATGATCGATGGTGGACCGCTAGGGATGGTTTCTCCATCGAGAGTGCCATGCAGGGATGACTGCTGGCATGGCATTACGATCCTAGGATCTGGTCTTCACTATCATTCTCCTGAGAATGGGGCTAGATTGCCCTCGATCCTTCCTTCTATGCCAATCTATTATTGTGCCTCTCTGACCAGATGATGGAGCGAGAGTGGCTGGACCGAATGGTGTTGGCTCCTACTAAGCTAGAGTAGTGGATCTATAATCAGAATACTATGGACCTACAAGTCCAAGAATACCAGAAAAGATAGCGGAGGTTCTCTGGTGGGAGACCATTCGATAGTTAACTTAGTATCGATTGGAGAGGAAGAATAGTAAAGAAAGATGGAGTTAGAGAGAGTAGAGTCTAGAGTCCTCCCTATTTCCTAAGGGGCGAGCATGTCTCTTCCTTCGTTTTTCCTTCCCTCCTCTCTTCTTTTTCCACTAGCCTTCCTTTTTTTGTTTAAGGGGGTCAGCCAGATGGTTGGCATCCATCGAAGGTGAGGTAGTGTCTATCAAAGCCAGGATGGTAGGCGTCAGAGGAGGTCACACAGCCTGTTGCCCATGTTTGATGAAGCAGTGGGTGTCAGCACGTCGTTGCAGAGCCAGTCGCCCATGAGACTCGTGTGTCGAAAGTCTCGAAGAGTGTTTGACCTAGCAGACGACTTGTAGGGAACTGAAATAGAAAAAAAAGGATCGATGAGGTATTGTCGAACGATTCTAGGAAGTTGTCGATCTGTCACAAGTGGTCAGCCAGGTGCCAACATCTATGGTGCCATCCGGGTCACATGATGTTGCTTTGATCATATGTCTTGGTTGCCCATGTCATGATGTCGGGTGTCTGCCACATCTGTAGGAGTGGACATTTCATCAGGTGGATGAAATATGGTCCAACAGTTTTATTTAAAAGAGAAACATAGAAAAACACATAAAATCAAAAACTAGATGAAATAATGCATCTATGACTCCATATTGTCTTTAACTAAACATATAGAAACTGGCGCAAGTCACCCTGAACAAGATGGTCTTTAGTAACTAATCACTGTCATAGGCAATCAAAGTGAATTACTGATTTAAAATTATGTAGATAGTGAGTCGGAATTGTATCCACAGGGACTATAGGTAGAGTTATGATTACAGGAGAGTTAAGATCATTAGATTAAAAGCATTGCAAAGACAAGAAAATAAAATAAACTAGAAATAAACTATATTAAGAGTTGAATCAAGCAGAAAATGATTATCTCGGAGGTTACGAATCGGTCTTGCATAAAATAGAGTTATATTTTCTTAATAATATTAGATGCTTGTAATTAGATCTTGAACATAACTTATCTTCATTTGAGTACGATCCATATTCTTGGATCACGGCTCGTCTCTTTGGGCATAAACTATTCTAGGGCTTTATCTCATAAGTAAAGAAGAAATAATAATAGATCAAAGCTAGAAACCACCTATCTTTCCTTGGCACGCCCCGTATCTGTAGATCACGGCATGTCTCCAGAAAGTATAGGGTTTATAATCTCTCTCTCCTTAGCATGCCCCGTATCTGTAGATCATAGTGCATCTTCAAAGAGCAAATGTTGTTCTAACTACGATCTAACATATAAGCATAAAAGGAAGTGTACAAGATAATTATATAATAAAAAAGAAGCTTTATTGATTCATATCATAAAAAAAATATAAGAAGAGACAGAACATAAAATCGCTCTGTTGTTATAAGACTTCCTCTCCCCTCTCGAGATTAGTGGATTTAGCTGCTCATAGGTTGGCTCTTGCTAGTTGATGGTTCATCTTCTTAGCAGAATATTCTTATGTCACCTTGAAAACCCTCCAACCTTGCAGCCTTTTCTCTTATTTTTCTTTCAATTTTGCTCTCTTCTTTTAGGTCACCTCCACACCCCATTTTATAGCTTAAGAGTCCTAGCCGTCGTTAGTCTTACAAATCCTCACATCTATCTTTTTCTCTCCTTTTCCAATTTCCTTTTAAAACTCTCTTTTTATTTTTTGTAAAAACCCTAAACCCTTCTGTCGTGTCCCAGGCTGCAACCCATCCAAAACCTTATGCTTGAACCCATTTGCTCGTCTGCCAACCACGCTCCATCGCTCGCCAATTGCACCTAGGCCCGCACCCACTTGTCAGAACCCACATGCATGCTCGTTCACCCAAATCCCCGCCCGCCTGATGCTTGGACCCATGCCCGAACCCTGTGAGCTGCGTGAAACACCAAGCGGCATTGTTTTGGTGAGCTACGTGTGGATCACACAACATTTATTGCTGTTCACCGCATGCAAATTGGATGCCTTTGTGCATGGATTTTTCTATGAGAGCTGCACATGGACCGCACGGCATTTATTGCTGTTCACTGCATGATGATTGGGTGCCTTTGTGCATGGATTTTTCTATGAGTCGCGCGGTCCATTCTGGTATGCCATGCGTGGACGGCACAGCTTGTGGGCCTTGAACATTGCTCTGTGGGCTTATTTGGGCCATGTTCGCGTTGGGTTATGTCTTGCTTTCTTCTGGCTTGTGTGCTCATTTCTGTGACTAAAAAATTAGATTTAGTGACCGGAAAAATATGGGTGACAGATCAATAGTATATATTTGTTAGAAATCTGACTTGGTTTATGAATAAATTTCTGTGATTAATAATTTCTAAAAAAGAACATAAAAGGTAACAAATACTAAATAATTAGAGATTAAATATCAACAGTTTTAATATTTCTTATGACATATCAGTGCATTGATCAGTAACATGAAAAAATAATATGACCAAAAGTATGTAGGTAAGTAGGTAAAAAAATAAAAAATGTAAGCAATAATTTTGAGCAAAAGTTAGAAAGCTAACAAGTCAATAAGTTACTCATAAGTTGTTAGTATAGCAAATAAATAGATAAAACAAAAAGAGAAGAAAAAGAAAGAAAAATAAATAAATATGAATGGCCGCGAAAGGGAGACATGGATGTAGGAGCCCTTGTTGGTAATATTATTGGTACTAAGAGAGATCTCTCTTAAGCTTGGGAGAAAGCTCAGATTTTAGATGCTATAGACTTTGTTCAGGCTCTAACATGTCAGACCTTGACTGTTCTTCTTTATGAGATTTCATGAATACTGTTGCTGTAGATTTCTAGCTCTAGTCAGAATGGTTGGAGTCAACTGGGAGTTATTGATACGGCGAGACCTGCAAAATAAGTTCTGATCGGAGTTGGCTCTAACGGAAACCCTTCAATTGTCAAGTCAGAAAATTGAAAAAGATATGAAGGAACATGAGGGGGAGAGAGGGTGTGTGTATGCGTATCTATAGGATTCCTTTTTTACCTTGATTTATAGGGAGGCGAGAGCCATAAGGGAAAAAGTGATGGAAGACCGTTCCTATCTCTCCGTCCATACCACTCATGATGTCCAGATTCAAAAATATAAAGGTTAGGTGGTCTACCCAGGCATGGTCTAGGCAATAATTTCTTCCAATTTGGACTTTGGTGGCAGATGTCACCTTACCTGGTGTGCAGTCAGCCACTCTTAGGGGTGGCATGATTTGATTGGACTTCACCCGATGCGCAGTCAATTGTTGAAGAGGCATGTCCCATGTGGAGTGATGTGACTTGATATGATCGCATGGTGGTTGACTCTTCCAAACGTGGTAGGTAGCGATAGTTGAAGGGAATACAATGTGTTGCTGGAGGTGAGGATTGGCAGGAGATCCTTCGATCGAAGACGATGTTGGGGTTAGGACCTTTCTAGGATTGGTGTCCGATGTCCGAGTATTGCCTTGATGCCAATGGTTAGGGACCTACGGTCGAAGCTAAAATTGGCAATAGAAGCCAAGCATAGTGGCCAAAGTCAAGATCGACAGCCAAGGCAAGGGTTGGTGGCCGAACTTAGGACTGATGACTAAAGAGAGATCGACGGGATTTTCCATCAGGAAGCTCCATTTGAAAGGACCAACCCGACAGTGAGGATCGGTGAGTTCCAAAGTGAGATCTCCCATAGCTCATTATGTAATGAATGACTTCAGTATAACTTTTTCACAATTTTGGGATGGCATATCTATCACTTGGATTATACTCATTTATCTCTGATCAAAGTTGCGGTAACGACCTTACATTCTTCATCGTGGGTCTCTCTTGGCACATGTCTTTGGTATGGGTGACATATCACCCTCCAACATATGCCCCTTACTCTCGAGTCCGGATCATTGAGGGTTCGGATGAAGGGAGTAGGAGGGCAAGTGTTGGGGGGTGATATATAACCCATGCTGAAGATACATGCCAAGAGGGGATCCACGATGAAGTACGTAAGGTTATCATCATAACTTTGATCGGAGATAAATGAGTATAATTCCAGTGGTAGATATATCATCGTAGAACTGTGGAAAAGTTATACTGAAGTCATTCAGTACATAATGAAGCTTGGGGAGATCTCACTTCGGACCTCACCAATCCTCACTCTCAGGCTAGTCCTTTCAAATGGAGCTTTCTGTTGGAAAACCCTGCCGATCTTTCTTTGGCCACCAATCCTAACTTTGCCTGCCAACCCTTGCCTTGGCCACCGATCTTGACTTTGACCGCTGAGCTTAGCTTTGATTATAGATTTCAGCTTCAATCGTAAGTCCTTAACCACTGACATCAAGATGACATCTGGACATCAGACACTAATCCTAAAAAGATCTTGACCCCAACATCATCTTCGATCGGAGGATCTCCTGTCGATCCTCGCCTCCAGCAATAGGCTGCATTTCCTTCAACTATCACTGGCTACCATGTTTGGAAGAGTCAACCCCCATATAACCACATCACTCCATGTGGGACCATGCTTCTCCAACGGCTGGCTGCATGCCGGATGAAGTCCTATCAAATCATGCCACCCCTGAGAGTGGCCAACTATGTGCCGAATAAGGTGACATCTACTATCAAAGTCTAAACTGAGAGGAATTATTGCCTGGACCATGCTCAAGTAGACCACTCAAATCTCATAGTGGATGACATGCCATAATAACCCTTGTATTTGACCAATCTGGATATTATGAGTTGTATGGATAGAGAGGTCGGAATGCTCTTCCATCACTTTTTCTCTTATGGTTCTTGTTCCCTATAAATAGAGGTAAAAAAAGAAATCTCTAGGTATGCATACATGCACCCTCTCACATCCTCACATTCCTTCTCACCTATTCTAGTTTTTTTACTTGATCGTTGAAGGATCTCTATCGGAGCCAACACCAGTCAGGACTAGTTGTATGTCTTGCCATATCGATGACTCCTAGTTGACTCTAGCCACTTCCACCAGAGCTACGAGAAGGACGTTTCATCTCTGGATAAATATAGTTAAGAATTCTTTGAAGGCACTTCATTTCCGGATGAATATAGCGACTAGAAGGGCACTTCATCTCCGGACAGATATAATCAAGAATTCTTCAAAGACGCTTCATCTGTGGATAAATATAGCCACAAGAAGGGTACTTCATCTCCAGATGAATATAGCTGGAGTTCTTAGAAGATGCTTCATCTCCAAATAAATATAGTCATAAGAAGAAGGATGCTTCATCTTCAAACAAATAAAATCCAAAGTTTCTCGAAGATGCTTCATCTCCGGACGTATATAGCCATGAGAAGGATACTTCATCTCCGGACGAATATAGCCAAGAATTTTTTGAAGGCTTTTTGTCTCCAGATGAGTATAGCCATGCGAAGGGTGCTTCATCTCTGAATGAATATAGCTAGGAGTTCCTCAAAGGTACTTCATCTCCATATGAATATGGCCACGTGATGGACGCAACGTGTTGATTAAAAAATTAAGACTTGACATGTATCTTTGGGAGCTGAATGTTGATTCATACTCCCTGGGCCTGACCCCAGCTCAAGCCAAGGAGTAGGGGGCATATGTTATGGATGTAACACTAGTAGCCGATCTGAAGACACGAGTAAATTTTGGATAGGCTGACTATCCACCTTGGCCTACGAGCTCCCTATCAACCCCAACCCCCATGCCAACTGCTGATGTACTCATGGATCCTCCAGCTCTTCACCGGGATTACCACCCTCGAGCCATTGAACCCTATTCATGCTACCGACCTCCTGCTTTAGCTGTCAGTCCCAATGTCGACTTCAACTTGGGCATTCATGCCAATTTTGTTGCTCGACGGCGTATAACTGACCATCGAGGCCCATTCCTCTTGCTCTTTAGTCCAATCACTGCATTTGGTGGCATCCATCGGAAACCCCCGTACGACCATCAAATCGAGCCATTCAAGATAGTAGTCTATCATGTGACTGCAAGACCCCTCTGTAGCCCGATCACGTCATCTCATTAAGATATGCAGGTGGCCATGAGTAGGGTAAGGTCATGTCAATCTCAGAACCCCTAGTTGTAATCTCAATTCATTAATAAAAGTGGCTGGCCACCTACTAGATGGGGTGACAACACCCACCAAATTCAAGGAATTCGAAGGACCCAGTGTGATTTTCAAGAACATATTTAATGGGAGGCAAAAAAGTTTTTGATGGCCTCTCTCCTTCTCACGGCTCCAACCTCATCTATAAAAAGAGGTAATCCAGAGACTCTAAAAGTATGCCATCTCTTTGTCTCTCTAAAATGCACTCATTCTTTTCTTCCTGTTGCAGAAATCTGACTTGAGCATTGGAGGGTCCCCGACGGAGCCCACTCCAGCTCTCAAAGACTTTTTTTGTAAGTCATGCGGCTGTCGACTCGCTATCCTCATCCGACTCCAACAATCCTGGCCCAGAATGGATTTCAACTGCAACAAATACTAATAATCTATGCCTGATCCAAGTTCTACAACTTGATTTTAACATAAGCAATTGCAATGTCAATATCTCTTGCCTGATTATTTGGAATGACATGGTCCTCACGATTATGGCACCTATTGTTTCATTATATGCGCAAGAGCATCTAGTATAAAAGTTACAAATTGACAACCTACGGTTAGCAGGTCAACTTTGTCATGTATTGGCTTAAGCATGGTTACCTTTTTGTTTCTTTTATTCAGACTAGGAAGGGATAATCTCCACCTTCTACTCATTCCATCCTTCAAGGGCCGACTCCAACCAGAATTGAGCCTCTGACCCCTTGCCCAGGTAGCAAAGGATGATACCATCCAAGCTATCGCTTGCTGATAACCGTTTTGCTTATCAGGAAGTGGTGTATGCCGTGATATGCCGCTAGTTTTGAAAGATATGCAAGCCCCAAAATCTGTACAATTTTTGACAAGCTCAAGCTATGAAGTGCATGAAAATAGCAAGTTGTACTCTGACTTTGAACATCCAAATGATGTTAAGAGGTATATTCGAGCATTTTTTTTTTCCTGCATGGTGAGGACTGCTCAAGTGCAGTTGAATGCAAAGGGAAAAGGAGAGGCAGAGGAATATAACTGTATCATTTGGGGGTGGATGGAGCCTGGGACAAGAACAACCAATGCAGAAGCTAATTTCCATGAAACATTCAAATCCTTTGCCTAAATTCATTAAAGGACTGTTTCTTTCAGGTTGTGAAATATAAGATTACCATCCACCAGTGACAATTATGGTTTAATTGGTTGTCAATATAGGGAATGTGTTAACAATTACCACTACGGTGAATAATTGGATGGAAGCTAAGGCTAGAGGAGAGCCATTTAAATCCCTGCACTGACACTTGTTATATAATTTATAGATTTTAAGAATGATTCCAATGCAAGAGAATGTTATTGGCTGTTTAGGTGAAGAGTACGAGTTAATGGCATTACCGAACTGCACAGCTGGATTTGAACAATGGAGTATCTCCTCTAATAGAGGCAGAAAGTGCTCTCAGCAGCTAGCTCCATAGATTATATCTAATAATCCATACCAAACCTGGTCTATCGATTGATAAAAGCCATTGATATTGACCAATACGAAATCGGCAACATCTGTAGTATATCTAGCTTGCTATAAAGAGAAGATACCATAAATATATAAATTCCCAATTGTTTTCTCCATTCAGTTGCGTTGAAATGGAAGAAATAAGCAACATCTGTATCATATCTGGATTCCCCAAAAGTAAGCATTCTGCTATTATAGTTTCTCTATTTTTCCCTGTTTTCCAATGACAGCAGACAATACAACAATGATATTAGTACAAAAATAATCATAATATAATCTTCATGAATCCTTTTGGGTAACTGATCTATTTACATACTAATTTACATAGTTACAAGAGGCTAGGATTGAGAACGACAATCCACAGCATCCAAATGTTTCAGACAGCTTAGGATAAATGATGGAATGACATGCCATTGTTACCTTAGTGATGACTCCATGGGAGCCCATTTTGGCATAAAGCCATAAAGAATGCAATCATCACTATAAACAATGTTGGAACAAAGGCAAGAATGGCAAAAAATCTTTAGGAAAAGAAAGGAAATATCAAGCATTGCAAGGGTTAAAAACCCCAAAGTTATATACTTGAGGCTTCTGAAGATTTTAATACAGATGCGGCTGCTAAGATGGAGGAACGATTTTAATACAGATGCGGCTGCTAAGATGGAGGAACGTGAGAAGCAGCATAGCAGCTCCAGATACAAAGGTGGCCAGCATGAAGAATGTGCAGACCTTGAAAGGGATTGTATGGGCATTTCCCGTTTGACCTCCGAGATATCCAGAGAAAATGCCTATGATTCCAGCACCAGCAATGCCAGTTGAAAAGTAAGAAAATTTTAAGGTGTGCTTCATCTCTTCTTCTGCTTCTGTCTCTCTATTCCTCTCTTCTCTACTCACTCTTCCATCCTAGCATTTGGATAAAGTGGCTCCAGTTTCAGATTCATCACAAAAAGTAGCAAGGGACATACAAGCAACAAAAGATAATAGACAAGCATCAATCCAGGACACAAGCTAGCAGAAATGGTGATGAAGATTAAGTCCACAAATGTAATTTGCAAAAATAATGATTGATTGACTGCTAACAACCCAAGATAGAACTATGACTACACCTGATTTTAGACAGAAATAAATCTTTTTCTCTGAAAAGGAACAACCACCATTCATGTGAATGCTAGCCATGAACAAGGTACAAATTTGACTGCCAATCTTCTGTAAATATTTGCACCCAAAAAAAAGAAAAGAAAAAAAAATTATTCTATCACTTTTCAAACAGATTCTCATCAGCTTGCTCTAGCATGTCAACAAAATATCTTTATTAGCAAACTCATAACTCCTCACCTCCGAAACCAGGAGGTATCATCATTCTAATGAGATTACCATGTAAGAATGCACTACATGCATCCAGGTGGCTTAGATTGCAATTGTTAAATGCTACAACTAAAATATCTACAAGCTTTTTTTTTTTCTTCTTTTTTTTCTTTT
>NC_026001.2:21278752-21403694 GCF_000442705.2 Elaeis guineensis
CCATCATAACATTGTCCATAATAGATTGGCTGCTATAAGTTTTTTTCTTTCTTAGCAAAACAACAGGAAGCTACTCACAAATATCATTTATTTAAATAAGACAAGGGAAGAGGATATAATAAGGGAAAAAAATAAAGTAAACAGAGCAGAAATGGAAAAAAAAGAATAAGCAAGAAAGGGAAGTAGGGGAGCTGCTATTTAACCTCTTATTTGGAATTATTAAATACTGAAATAATGATTCTTTACGGTGGCTATCTGCATTGTCTATTCAAAGTGATCTAAAGAGTGATAGCAAGAGATACAACTGAGACTGAGGAATTTTTGGCCATCTATAGAGGTAACCATGTGTCATGTCATAAGAAGTGAAGAAACGTAGTCAGTGTCAATGGAGGTATGGTGAAGACAAAGCGAGGATAACTCTCCCACCTGCCACCCATCACCAAATGGAAGAGTAAGCTGGTCTCTCCACCACTTCTCAGGCCCATATGTTTTCTTTGCTACACATCAGGCCGGCACCACATACAAGTCTTAATCTAGCATGCTTGTAGCTAAGAACTTCCATCCCTCAAAGGTTTGTGAAAGAGTTCTAGGATAAAGATGGAGAATGGGGAACATTAGCCTATTTGGTTCAGTGAAACAGTTTCTCGTCACGGCTAATATTATTTGGTTTGGAATTGTTTACTTCTGGTTATGTGATTCCCTGAAATGGAAATCCAGTTGGGACTATCGACTGTCTGGAGGAAGTTTCTTGTTACACTCATTAATAAGGGGCGTTAAGTTTACGGTGTTTGACAAGCGAAGTGCCCAATCTGCCTTTGGAGAAAAGTTCATTGCCTTAGTTTTTAGTCAGATAATGTTAGACCAAAGGATTGCTGATTATGACCTAGATTTACCTTGCTATTAGCTTTCCCTTTTCCAAAAGAATGCAAAGTTTATGTTGTTCTGTTCTGAAGCCAAGAATAGAGCTCAAGGAGGATGATATCATGGCTAATCCTTGGTCGTATCTTTCCGAAGCCAAGAATAGAGCTCATGGAGGATGACATCATGGCTAATCCTTGGTCGTATCTTCGAAAACCATATGCAAAACCATATGAATACTCCCACAAAGTTACAGTGTGTATGTACAAGCTCACAAAAATATTTATTTTGCACGCATATCTTTATTTTTTGTTATTATTTTTTTTTTTTTATATACACCAATACCATCTAAAATCATTAAGAAATAATTGGTTTAAAATTAAAATAACCGAAATATCCATAAAGATAGATATTCCACAAAATTATATGAGTATACACAGAACTAGCAAACTTTATGGATGTTTATACAATTTTGCATATTTATAAGGATATACACTTAAAAAAATTTATTAAAAAAATTCAAAACTCTATTGAAACTTATCCTCTTTTTTTTTGATAAAACGGAACATTTAACCCGTTCTAATGTGAATATATCCAAGATAATCAGAAAATAAAATATCCTTAAAAAAATAAGGATCTCATATAAATTTATCCAAAGGTACGATCCAGAGTGCTCCGCAACAAATGCAGCTACCCTAATCAACTGTCGTATTTGCCTCATAGAAATGGTAAAAGTTACGCATTCCAATAATATGGATGCTATATCATGTAGTAGGGGGTGTTTAGCATCTCCATGCATACATCGATAAAGCCAACACATCACAGTAGCTGAATTAGCCTCAATAGATAGATAATCAATATGAAGAATCTGACGTACATAAGTAATCCCAACCCACACAGTTTGGAGCTTTACAGAAAGAGCAGATGGATCAAAGAGATGATTGTCCCTGACCGCTACAAGTTCGAATGTGAAATTGTAGATGACGAAGTCAACACCACCACTCCTATCTCTAACACTGCCATCGAAGTTGACTTAAAAAATCTCGAAGAAGAAGCTCCTAGATGACAAACACATTGTGGGCCGCTACCTAAGCAGGTTGGGAGTCCAAACTTACCAAGTTTTTCTTGACTTGGTTGAATCAACAAGTTAAAAAAAAAAAAGGCCAAATGATATTGTCAATTTATCTTTGTTTCACATCTTAACTAGGTCAAGTTAGAAAATTAGATGACCATTTTGATAATACTATTATTCTTTTTGATTTTAATGTACTTAACACTATTGAGTCTATGACATCTATATATTCTATATTATTTTTTAAAAAATACGGCATATTGAATTTAAATTAATTATGGATATTTAGATCAATAAATTATTTTTTGTGATTTATAAATGATGAGTTGTTGGTCATTTGTTGAGGAGAGAATTTCATAAAGGTATCAGGATTTATTTTAGCAGAATTGATGTCAATATAGAATCACATGGCATGATAATATGATCTTTTTTATCATCCTCTTTAATTAAAAATAATTGAATTATGTTCACTAGAATTGACTTTTGCTATTTGAGCATGTGCTTCAAAGACTATTAAATTAATCATGTGACTTATTTAATTTAGAGGTAAATGTTGATTTGGCCCATGTATTTCAATTTTAGACTATATTAACATATCATAAGATTAATCAAACAAGCTTTGGGGCACATGCTCAAATGACAAAAGTAATTCCAATAAAGATAATTCAATCACTTTGAGTCATGAAAGCTTGATAAGTCTCAATCGAGTTTTGATCATTTTAATAATTTTTTTGAGTGTATATCTCTTAAATACGTAGAATTGTATGAATATTCTTGCAAAGTTACTATTTACATGTAAACCCTTATAAATTTTTGTTTTGCATATCTTCTCATTAAAGGCATTTTTAGTCATTTTAATTTTTAAACCGCTTATTTTTATAATGGTATTAGATAGCATGAACATATATGCACACAAAAAATAAAAAGTATACATATAAAATAAGTATTTTATAGGGGTATATATATAAATAAAAATTTTGTAAAGATATTAGTGTAATTTCACATATTTAGAACGATATACATGAAAAAATCCAACGAAAAACTCTTGCGGTGTTCTATTTTGTATAATACTAACAATAGAAATTATAAAAACAAGAAACTTTGTTGGCTTGGTTTTCCACAATAGGAGGCAGGATGTTGGTTGATGCGATGGCTTACTGGTTTCACCGATTTGCAATGGCTAGGGTTGCCTTGCTAAGGGTGATAATCTATGAATCAACTTGCCAATCTGAATAATAACCTATCTGAATTAGGTTCTTGGATCCAATATAAAATTTCAAACTACAAAAGATCATTCTCATTATGTATCTGTTAAATAGATTATATTCAAGTTATTTAACTGATTTTAATTTGGTCCAATAGTTGGATCATGTAGGTATAGTTATGAAATTTAAATCATTTAAGATTTGTTTATCCTGTTTAATCTAATACAATCTGTTTTTGAAACACCATATCCAGTTACCTCTTTAAGGGTTCAATTTATATTGTTAACCTATTTCACAAACTAATTGGGTTGCAATTGATAGATTTTCAGTTCGATCCATATAACATCTGATCCAATTTATTTGCTACCCTTAGCTAAAGTTGCCTCTACCAATAGCTTAGCCTCATAAAATTGAGTTCATAAGATATTAGGCTCATTGACCTTTACCTAGTGACATTTGTAGTGTCATTTTTAGTAACAATTATTACATTAATGACCATTATAACTTTCTTCAAAAGACTCTAGCCAATATTTTCTTTCTTTGCTAAACAATGGCAAGGTAGTTCAGAAATTTCATTTAATGATTAAAACAAGTGAAGAACCGCAATAAGAAAAAAATATATAAAAACATAGGAGAAAAGGAAAAAAGAGAATAAAAAAAAGAAAAGGAAGGCAGGGGAGCGGCTGTGTGCCCCTATTACTTAGAATTATTAAATTTTAAAATAATGACTGTTACAATGGCAATCTATATTCTCTATTGAAATTGTTTTAGAGAGAGAGATAACAAAGAAATATATAAAGGCAAGTGAGGATTTGTCAGCCATCTATAGATGTAGTCATATTACATGCTACATAATTTTCATTTACTATTTCGGTTCTTGCTCTGTCAAGAAAAAAGTGAAGTAAGAAACTTAATTAGCGTCGATGGACATAATGATGAACACAGTGAAATAGAAAATGGAGAGTTGTGAGGATAACTCTCCTACTTGTCACCCATCACCATTAAGGCGTGAGTAGTTGTGCTAATCGTAGGATATCTTTAGATATGCAAGGTAAGTTATTTGAAGCCGTATCATGGAAGTTTAAGTTTTTATGTAGGTATGCAAGAGATTTTTGAATGAATTACCCAATAGAGTGCATAGCTTTCAAATGGTAGTTGTCAATAATTGTGATTTTAATTATAGATATGTATATTAAGGAACTTACAAATAAGCTATTCTTATTAAATATATGGGGATGCTAAACAACTCAAAAATGGGCCTTTTGAGAGATAAAAAGAGAGGGACACATGTACAAGTAATTCAAGGCCTTTGTGTTACAATAGTAGAGGTGAGAGAGTTCCTTCATATTCTTGCCCAATGTATTAAATTGACATATTAAAAGTTATCAACTAATATGATTAAACAGTATCGGCCATTGATTTATATATAATTTCAACTTATAAATATTTAGATGTATAACTTCTTTCATATTCGTTTCTTTTCATTACAAAAAAAATAGTTTTTAGCGACGGTCATTAGCGACGACAATTTTGCCATCGTTAATAACCTCTTTTACCGACCATCAATGACGACAAAAAAATAAACCATCAAAAAAAAAAAAATATTAACGATGGTATTTTTGATTTTTAGTGATGACAATATTGTGTCGTTAATAAGTAATAATTTTTTTTAAATTAAACCATAAGATTATTAATGATGAAAATACCTTATTAGAGATGGTAATGTCCGTCGCTAATAATCATTACCAACGG
This sequence comes from Elaeis guineensis, assembly GCF_000442705.2. Classification (NCBI taxonomy): domain Eukaryota; kingdom Viridiplantae; phylum Streptophyta; class Magnoliopsida; order Arecales; family Arecaceae; genus Elaeis; species Elaeis guineensis. The sequence goes on from NC_026001.2 coordinate 21,283,640, forward strand.
CATCATTAGCGACTGCTTTCACCATAACTAATAACTCTAACTTTTTCTCCAACTATTTTGCCTCTCCTCCTTGCCCTCGTCCCCCTCGCACCCCCCCACCCTCATTTTCCCCCACCTGATGACTAAAGACCCCTAACACCCTCCCCTACTCCCGACCCACTCCCCTACGCCTGACCCCCCTCCCCGGCCTTTTGATTTCTGGGTTGGCTCCCATGCCAATGGCCGCCCTTGTTTTCCCTACCCCCTCCCCTGCCCTCATTTTCCTCCACCTGATGATCGAAACCCCCATTTTCCCCGACCCCCCTCCCTATCCCCCAAACCCCCACTCCTGCCCTCTAGGTTTTTAGGTTGGATCCCCCACCGACGACCGCCCTCGTTTTCTCCCACCCCCTCCCTCGCCCTCATTTTTTCCCACCTAATGATGAAAATCTCAGTTTTCTCCGATCCCCCTCTCTGGTCCTCTTGATTTTGGGGTTGGCTCCCCCATCGGCGATTGCCCTTGTTTTCCCCCACTCCACTCCCTCGCCTTCATTTTCTCCCACCAATGATCGAGACCGCTGACCCCCCTCTCCGATCCTCATTTTTTTCTCTCAATTTTTGGGTTGGCTCTCCTTTGGTGGCTAGCCGACTCCCCCCCACCCTCTCGTTCTCCCCCCTGTCCTCGATTTTCATCTCTCCCACTAGCGACCGTGACCCCCCCTCTCTTCCTCCTTAGTTCCCTAGCACCGCCTCCCCCTTTGTCATCCCCATGCCACCGGAGTCCCCGCACCATCGTTCTCTTGTCGGATCCACTGCCATCCTTGCCAGATCTATCGCCCCCCTTGCCAAATCTACCATTCTCTAGTCGAATCACCATCCCCATCCCCGCACCATCATTCCTACATCGTCGGTGTCTCTGGCCTGCATTTTCGTGCTTTTGGTGAGTATTAGCGACGGTGCCTGAGCCATCACTAAAAGTTTTTTTTATTTTAATATATTAATTAATTTTAATTAGATAATTAATTAATTAATTAGGTATTAATTCAATTAATTAGTTAGTATTTTATTTAATAATTATTAGGGCTGGAGCTGGGTCCGGGCCGACTCAATGTGCTTCAGGCTAGTCCGAATTCGGATCGGGCTTCGGGCTATGCTTGAAATAATTCAGGTTGGACTTGGGCCTAATTACAGGATCCATTTTAATTTTGAATCGAGCTTGGATATATCTTTGCCCCGATCCAAGCCCGACTTGAGAGTGGGTTCGGTACTATCGGCCCGCATCCAACCAAAAACCAGTAGTGCTTTATTCATAAAGAGGCTATGATGACTGCTTGTGTGAGATGCGCCTAAAGAGTCTATAGAGAGATGGTGGTGATGCATTTCTATTTTTGTTGTTGTAGTTACAGGGCAAGCTCGAACGGTCTGTTATATCGCAGGCAATCGTTTGCAACCACCTTATGGTTAAAAGTGCAGAGGAACTTGCAATGTCTTATTTTTCAATGGCAGATCTGAGCCTTCTTCTTTTCTTTTTTCCCTTGTTTACTTCGTTGGTCTCTGATTTAAGCACTGTTTTTAAGTTTTTATTTTTTTTTAAAAAAAATTTACTCCTAGTTTGCAACCTTCTTATTTTGCGGCCATCTAATGGTTCGGGCCTGCCCAAATGGGTTGGAATCGGGCTCAAGCCTGGGCTAAGGCCAGGCCCGAGCTTGGTTTTTCTTAAAATCATCGAGTCTAAGCTTGATCGAAAGCTTGAAAAGAATTTTTGGATCAAGCTCGGGTAAAGGTGGGGGGCTTGGGGAGGCAGTCAGGGGCTCAAAAAGCTATGATAACTATCTGTGCGAAATACACCTAGAGAGTCTAGAGAGAGATTGATGGAAGTGATATATTTCTGTTCTTGTTGTTGTACTTGCAGGGCAAGCTTAGATGGTCTATTACATCATAGACAATCGCTTGCAGCCATCTCATAGTTAAAGATACAAAGGAACTTGCAATACCTTATTTTTTTATGACAGATTTGATCCTTTTTCTTTTCTCTTTCTCTTGTTTACTTTGTTGGTCTCTGATTTAAGCACTATTTTTAAGTTTCTATTTTATTTTTTTTAAAAAAATTCAATGGGTTCAAGCTAGACTCATGCCTCTCAGAGTCATGATACTTTAGCTGAAGTATTTGAAAATATGATTTCAAATTACTACAGATAAACTACTTTCATATAAACATGATGAATATAAGTGTAACGTATCTTTGCAGGTGGCAAGATCTGGACATCAACTGTAGCAAGTTGATTTCTAATCATGATTCTAAACTTTTTTGCATACTTATCATAAGAAAATCTACAATATTTGGACTCGAGATGCACACTTAAAAAGCAGAATCAACTCAAGAAACAAGAAAGATTCAAACCTCCAAGATATTGCACTTTCTATCTTGAGGACGTTCCCATGTAAAGGTCAATATTTTAGTTACTTATTACTCTCAGCTGAGCTCGTTGTCACAGCCATCACAGTAGGTAAGTCAAGCAGTATTAATAATTTCTTTACTTGCTTTAAATTTTTATATTTAGAAACTTCACATAGTTAAACTTGAGTCGGATGAAGAGGATATAGGGATCAAAAGTCAATCTTCCTATTCGATGGTAGGATGGAGGTGTAGATATATCCGTATTATCGAATGAGATGTATAAAAATAATCTGTTCGAGAATCGGAGGAGTATATCAAAATATACTCTTCGTGCTGATTTAAACTTGAGGTGGAAGAGATGGATACAAGAAATTAAAATTCAATTTAACCATCTGATAGATGGGTTGGAGGTATCTATAGCTCTGTATCATCGAATGAAATGTGTAGAAATAATCTGTTCGAGATCAAAATCGTATATTAAAATATATCCCTCTATACCGGTTTAGGTTTGAGATATATCAATTACAATAGGTTTTCAGTTTTAATTAACTTAGTTACAGATCATTAGATTATTGGCCAACAAAATATATCATTTTAAATCTTGCACTATCATTCATAATTGTATAATTAATCTATAAATTTATTTATTTTTATTTTTAAAAATTATAGATCATATCTTTCTGAGACCGAAGCTGTCACAGTCGAGGAGAAACTCTAGAGGAGAAAGCTCTCATGCAGCCAGCTTGCATGGCTCTGTGACTACATACTACGTAGTAAACTCTGATACTTTAGATATTCTCTTTTATATTATTTTATTTTTTATTATTTAGTATAATATTCTTTATGATATCTTGATACTCTCAAATTCGGACGACGTGGGGTCACCAATGACCCCACACTCACATGGAGTAGTGTTCAGCTTCAGAGTCAGCACTGTGGTAGAGGACCCATTCGGCTCGCAGTATCTTCGACTCAATCAGAGGATAGAGAGCTCATTCACATTCAAAGTCACTCATAATACTATATCTTCACTGAATATATTTAAAATTTAGTCATTTTAAAGACTAATATTTATTGTTCAAAATCAATTTTGCAGCATGTTTACAGAGCCTGGAGTCCTCATGTGATTATCAAAATCATCTGACGATTGATGATAAGGGTGGTGAACAAGTTTTCTAATTGGCCATCGGAGGCTCGTGATGCAGCCTGAGAGATGTTCTTGATAAGTTAAAGATATTTAATTTTTAAATTGTGATAAGTTTATATTCTATTTATTAATATACGATCGCTTCTACTTGTAGGACTACTATTAATTCGAAACTATTCAGGATGAAGAGGCTGGCCATCGGACCTTCGAGGAGGTGGCCATGCAGAGATTCCTGGATGGGCTGTACAGCCTTCGACTGTCCGCCATAAAGTACTCTAGTTTCGAATCAACATCAGACTGAAAGTCTTATATAGATCACTGGATGCGGACGGATGTATGGAAGGTCCTCTGCGATCAGTGGAGTACTAAGGAGTACTCTGGTAGGGGGTAGAGGGCACGATAGAATTGATCCACCTAGCAGCATCCAATCAAGCACACTGATAGCTCCGTTGGGACACATGTTGTGACTGATAGATTGATAAAAAATTTATATTTAAATTAATTTCGTATTGAATTGATCATATATATTAGTAATTAATTTAATTTTACTATTTATTTATTATAGATATGATAGCTGGGTCATGCACCAAGATAGCTGCAGATATGGGAGGCCACACACCAGTCTAAGAGGACTGATAATTATTTAGATCTTTGATCTCGATAGATCGTGGTAACAACTTAAAATATTATTTATTAAATTTTATATATACTGATATATATGGATTAAAAAATTTTAAACTATATAGATGGATTATATGGAGTATCTCATATTGCGGCATGGTGAGGATCCATCCTCTCAACCCCTCCTTGATCTCAAGGGATGGCTCAGAGCAATTGGAAAGGTGAGTAGGAGCCGGACCATAGGATTCGATTACAACTTTGATCCTCCAATAACTAGATACTCTTCATCGACGTCCTCCTCTCAGGGCTCGACGATCTAGATGTGGACTGATGCACATATGGAGGAGGTCGTACAGAAGCTTTTGAGCCAGCGATCTCAGAGCTTTCGAGATACCATCCACGATACGATCATTAGGATTCTTCGAGATCGTATCTGCATGATTAGCTGGGCTCGTTGTCATAGCCATTATAGCAGGTAAGTTTATTAATAATTTTTTTTACTTGTTTTAAATTTTTTATTTAGAAGCTTTACATATTTAGGCTTGAGTCGAAAAAAGAGATCTAAAGGGTAAAAATTTAATCTAACCATCCAAACGATGGGTCAGGGGTGTCTATAGCTTCGTATCATCGAATGAAATATGTAAAAATAATCTGTTCGAGAATCAGAGTAGTATATCGAAATATACATCTTCATATCAATATATATACTTTCATATTGAAACTTATTAATAATATTTTATTTTTTTCATTATAAAGTATTGAAATATCCAGCTCTCATCCACCAGCTGCGAGAGAGGATGACAAGAGCAGAAGAAGAATGAGGAGAACGATGAGTAGGATCTTACATGATTTTTTTTATATGTATATAATTTGATACTTATAAAGCAGTATAAATTTATAAAATTATATAATTTATATTTTTAATATATTATAATTAATTTTATATTTATGATTATGTTAAATAATTATTATTTTATTTATAATAGATTTTAAAAAATATTATCACTTGTTAACATGATTAAAATAGATTCTAAAATATTTAATTATGAATTTTTAAAAAAATTAAAAACTATTAGTGATGGCATTAGTGACGATACCTGTCATCACTAATAGTTCTTTAAAATTTTAATTCAAAAATATAAAAAACTATTAGCAACTGCAGTAGCGACAGTAACGCCTTCGCTAATAATTTTTTAACAGTTTAATTAAAAAAAATAAAATTATTAGTGATAGTTTTTATCACTAATATCATCACTAATTAATCTTATTAGCGACAGTTGAATTACCGTTGCTAATAGTGATAATTAGTGATAAGGTTATTTCCATCAGATCTTTAATGATGGGATGCTGTCGCTAATAGTATTAGCAATGGCTAACGAGCTATTAGTGACAGTAATTAGCCGTCACAAATAGCCCTTTCTTTATAGTGTTTTTGGTGTATAACTTATTTAGTAAGTAGTATTTACTTAAGACCATCCAGGGAAGGGCTATTGCAGTAGAGGCTAATATCTATGTTTTGAGATTCTCTATTGCAAAAAAGATCAAATGTTTTAAGATTCTCTATTGCAAAATACCAAATTCAACTTCATGCTATTTGACAAGTCAAACATCGGGTTTGTCATTTCAGCAAAGTTTGTTGCATGAGTTTTAAGTGGGATTATGCCATTTTGTTTTGAAGGACAAATTATATCTTGTGCCTGATGTTACATAGGAGTGGAAACTAGGTCAGATTGGGTTAGATACGAATCAGATTAATGCGGGTCAGATCAAAAAATTATCATTCCAAATCTGATCTATTTATTAAATAAGTTAAAAATTTATATCTGAATCCGACCTATTTATTAAACAAGTAACCTGATTTGATCTACTTAATCTATTTATTAAACATATCAAATTAGGTTAAATAGGTTAAACGGATAAAATAGATCGGATTAAATGGATCAGAAACATGTCAAGCAGATTAAATATCTTAAACGAGTTTAATAGGTCGGATTAAATGAATCAGAAATAATTAAGTGGTTTTAAATAATTTAAACAGATCTTAAATGAGTTAAATCAGTAAAATAGATTATCTGATCTAACCCGATATGAATATTAAACAGATTAAATAGGTCAAATATCTGAAACTCAGATCTGATTTAAATATTAAATAAATTAAATAAATTATTTATTTATAATATAAATTTATATAATTTAAATTTAAATATATTTATGATAGATCAAATATAAACCGATTTGATGGATCGGATTATATTAGGCCGATCCTACCGGTGTACTAGCTGTCCGGTGTATTATTCACAATGTCACTCACCTGCCCATCTTAATGTAAGTTAAGGATATATGCATATAAATACATCGAGCCTCCGTCCGCTCTCTCGAGCGAACAAAGCCCTAGCCCACGGCCGCCTTCCAAGCCAACGATGGAGAGAAAGGCGGAAAAGAAAGCACTGCTCCACTGATCACAAGCGCTGCTCCACCCAATCGACCCCTCCCTTCACTCGATCTAATAGCGGTAATTGCCTTCAGGGTCCAGACCTCCATCCTGCCATATAAGTTCCACGCCAACCCTTCCAATAGCATCCTACCCCTACAACCTATGTTGTCCTCCAAGTCATTCTTCGCCCCTGGCACTCCCTGATCCCTCCTTTCCTACTCTCCCTACGATCCTATGTTGTCCTCCAAGCCTCCCACCCGATTGAGACTCCTGAGAATGGAAGCAACAGAGGAAATATTGGGGGAAAGCATAGGAACAGTCAACCAAAACAAAGGAAGACAGAAAAAACTTAAAAGGTAAGACCATTTCCCACGTTGATAAATTTTTTTCCTTTTTGCTTCTTTTTCTTTTAATTGCGTTCAGAGATCTGCGGGAAGGAGAGCACCTGAGGGAGGTCAGAAGGGTTTCTTAGGTTCCAGTTGGGGTTTTTTTCCCAAGCATATGGGATTTTGTGCAAGTTGTGGTGGTACGAGTTGGTCCCGAGGTTTCGAGAGCTTAATCTTGGTAGGACAATGATATGTTGCAGGGTTTGGGGATTTTTCATCGAAAGGATCCTTCTTTGACTGCAAAATTTTCAATTTATGGAGCTTTGTTCTCATGAGTACTTTGCTGAATGAAACAAAGTTAATCCTGTCCGCCGTATAAATAATGTGGCCACAGTATACTTATTTTCCTTTTTTTTTCTTTTTACTGTAAGTTCTGGTGCTCTGTAGAACAGCATGCTATCCATGATACATTGGACCAGCCCAAGATTTCAAACAAATACCGAAAAAATAGCAGAGAAGAGGTGCTACCAGAAAAAATTATGAAAGAAAATATTTTATGAACAACATTGGGACATATAAGAAGGCTCCCTCATGTCTCACCAAAGAGGGCACCATTGGACTCTCTCCTTCTCTCTTCCCAAACTTATTACACATCAAACAGACGCTAAAGGCCCCTTTATATAGAGTATCATGTGAGTGGTATGTTTAAGGAGCAATGGACCCCTAACAGTATAAAACCATAAAGAATCCAATCATCAGTATAACCAGTGTCGGAACAAAGGCCAGAATGGCAAAAGTCTTTAGAAAAAGAAAAGAAACATCAAACATTGCAAGGCTTAAAATCCCAATGTCGTATACTTAAGGATTCTAAAGATTTTAATAGGTATGCGGTAGCTACGATGGAGCCATCTTAAAACCAGTATGCTGACTCCAGATATGAAGGTGGCCAGCATGAAGAAGGTGCAGACCTTGAGAGGGACTGTATTGGCATGTCCAGTATGATCTCCTAGATATCCAGAGAAAATACTAATGATTCCAGCACCAGCAATGCCAATTGGAAAAGAAGAAAATTTTGAGGTGCGCTTCATCTCTTCTTCTACTTCTATCCCTTCATTCCTCTCTTCTCCACTGACCCCTTGTTCATCCTAGCAATTGGTTAGGAAAATTTTCAGATTCGTCACAAAAAATAATATTAGACATTCAAGTAACAATAGATAATAGCAATGCATCAAAAATGGGTCACAGGTTGGCAGAAATGGCCATGAATATAATCCAAATATAATTTGAAAGCACAATGATTGATTTGATTCTTTATAAGCCAAGATAGCAGTACCACTACGTCTGATTTTAGATGTAGAAATACATCCTTTGCTCTAAAAACAAACAACCACCATCTATGTGAATGCTAGGCATATATGAACAAGATATGTATCTGACAGCCAATCTTCTGTTGGTACAAGCACTCATATATATATATATATATATATATATATATATATATATATATATATATATATATATATATATATATAAAAGGACACATAGGCCACTTCAAACAGATTCTCATCAGCTAGCCATAGCAAGCCAACAAAATATCTTTATTAGCAAACTCATGGCTTCCTTTCACCTCCAAAACCAGAGGTATCATCATTTAAATGAGATTACCATGCAAAAAAATTGCAGGCATGCTGGTGGTTTAGATTGCAACTGTTAATTGTTGCAACTAAAACAAGACACCTAGGGACATTTTTTTTAAATTTTTCTTTCGACTGGTACATTGCCTTAGCTGGTGTGGTTGCAGGTTAGAAAATAAGCCTTAATTTAGCTAGGTGACAAGAAAGCAAAATTTTTCAAGAAATAAATAATAAAAAGGTGGCTTTAGAAAATATGCTATACATGTATATTTGTCTACATTTAGAAGATTGTTACATGTGAAAAAAATTATAAAAGCACGAGAGAAAACAGATGACATAATTAATTATTCAAATATTTAATTAAATGGTTTTGAGAACATGAAAGCATGAATACTTCATGAATAGTTATGACATGGAATTGTACAGTTTCTTAGTCCTTTCGTTGAGATGATATGAATAACTGATTGCAAACCTCTATATGATGGGATGAGAGGAATAACTGACTAAAAACTCTATCTGGAGATAGTTATCATAATATGACAAATTCAGTAGTAAGAAAAATGCGTGCAAAAATTAGAATGTCAAAAGCTAACTTATACATCACAGGATATGAGAACACTTATATTGCCGAAATTATAATAAAAGAGAGCATGCAGAAACCTAGGTTGCTTATATATTACAAAGTTCACCATATCGACTCTGAATGCATATTGATTACCGTATCAACTTCGGCTATTTCAAACGCATTAGTAGTTGCTGCAGAAAAATCTTGCTGCTGACATAGACAACTTTGAGTCATTATATTATTCTTCAGAACATACTACTTTAAGCAAAAAAAAAAAGTGGTTAACATAAAATTTATCCGTAGTACTTGATCTAATAGACCGTTGCTGATGTGATCATGGTACTGACTCACCTCTTCAGGAAGGTTCTGAAGCATATGATCTGTGGGGCGCTCATCTTCTCCACCACAAGATGTTTCAACTTGTGAATGGTGGTCCTGCTAGAGGAAGGCAACAAAGCTCTCTCGCTTAAAAAATTGTAGAAAATGATACATACATATGCAAATTATGCCGAATCAGCATTTACGTAAGCATTTTTGTCTTTTGAAAATTCCAATAACACAAATAGCATGGGTGCATGAGCAAAAAAATGTTCACATAGCCTTACATATCAATTTTATGACACTTATTTGGCAATCAGTCTTACTATGGCAAAATTAAAAGTATCAATATTTTAATAATTCTAAATATACCATGAGTTTGAAGAATGAATCTAATTAGTACGCTCTAGGGGTGTAATCAAGCTGAGTCGAATCGAGTAGCTAGAAATTCAAATTTAACTCAACTCAAAATATTCAGACTCAAAATTCGACTCGAGATCGATCGAGCCTTAATATTCTAAGCTCGAGCTCGACTCGATAAAAAATAGATAAAATTCGAGATTGACTCGCTTTAAATTAAATATCAATCGAGTCATACTCGAGCTTAAGTTCGAGTTCGAAATCAAACATTAGCCTATTAATATATATATTAATATATATTATATATAAAAATAATATTATTAAAAATATATATAAATTTGAGTAGGTTCGCGAACTTTCGAGCCAAATATCCTGCTACTTGAGCTTGACTCGATTTGACTACTTGAGCTCAGTTGAGCTCGATAATAATCGAGTTGAGTCGAACTCAGACTCCAATCAAGCTTGAGTAGTTCGCGAGCAACTCGCCTCATTTGCACCTCTAGTATACTCGTAAAGAAAAAAATCATATAAATAAACAGACATTGGAGCAACTATCTCTATGTAACTCTAAGAATTGTGTGTTGACCATTGCAATAATCTTGTATTATCCAAGTATGATTAAGAATCAGATATTCTACTATCACAACTAGAGGGGTATGTGAGAATTTTTTGACCCTCTTCAAGGATAAAATGCTTTCTTTCTTCCACCTTCTAGTTACTTTCACTTCTTTCTTTTCTTAATTGATCATCATCTTTGCTAGTGTTAATCAACCGAAATCTCAATGACGTACCAAAAGTAGTGGGTCATTAGCCTTGCAATATGTTTTCCATCTCAAAGACAGATGTCATCAAAGCAAAGCTAAAAGCTTTTTGGCTCCTAATTTACAAGGTACATGAAACGGTGCCAGGGAAGTAACTGTGCTTTCTTCTGATTCAAATTTTGGGAATCGTTTCATGCGTCTTGTGCTAATCTTCTTCCATGATTTTTTATAAAAGAGATCAGAAGCAGGGTATTCCAATTGCAGCCAGGGAAACAGGGACATGGATATAGAGAGCGAAAAGGGAAGATTGAAGAGGAAACAGGGAAACAGCACAATGATCCACTGTTGAGAACATTAACTTTTTTTTTTTTTTTGGTAAGAGAGAACATTAACCATTTGGAAGTGACTGCGGCAACTAGATAGTCTTTATACTTGCCAAAAAAAACTAGATAGTCTGATCAACTGTTGTCCTAAAGAACGAAAGAAAGAATATAATTCTACACCCCACACCCCCTCCCCAACCCAAAAAAAAAGAAATAATATAAAAAAAATGAGGTGTGACCTCGTGCGCTTCTGAATCTTCACATGTCACATCTAAAACAGTTTTGTCACCAGAAGCTCTTCTCCCGGCCTCCAAGTCCTCCATCTGTGAAATAGAGAGAGCAAAACCTGGAACCTCTTAGCATCAATAAGATCACCATCTTTTAATCAAATTCACTTACCTCATTACTGCCGATGGAGCCCTGCCGCCTACCCATCTGCTGCACCTGCTGCGGGCCAACCCAAGCCGCGCGCGGTAGGGAAACATACACTTCCGGACACTTTTTGCTCACAATGCTATCAGTTCCTCCTCCTCTTCCACTCTCATCTATAGCAACACGCCCCTGTAGCTTCCCAAAGGTGAGCGGTATATGGATTTGAGAGCGAGGATTGGTTTACCTCATCCGTCCTGTGGCCACATGCATTCTCGACAGAGAGAACCATATTTTTGGTTGGAGGTGTGGGTGTATTTTAAATAGAGATGGAGAATCCGTTTTAGTCCCACATCGATTAGTTGTTGGAATAATTTTATCTAATTTAGGATTTGCGCGGCAATGATGCTCGGGTCCAAAGGATGAAAAGTCTTGTGCGCCCCTTCTGAAAGGGGAGAAAGGGTATTTTGGGTATTCTGAAGTCATAAAGTGGTGTGAATTGACGAGCCGCCCAGGAAAGAACATCTGAAGGGGAAGAACGAAGGGGAAGAACTGGGTATTTTGGACGAATGAAGTATCTGAATTGACGGACCTTGTGAATTGATATCATGAACTTCAGAACTGAAGTCATAATCTGATCTGAAGGGGAAGAAAGGGTATTTTGGGTATTCTGACTTCCGTGAAGTCATAATCTGAAGGGGAAAGAAAGGGTATTTGGGGAAAGAAAGGGTATTTTGGGTATTCGGAAGTCATAAAGTGTGAAAAGTCATAATCTGAAGGGATCTTGTGAATTGACGGACCTTGTGAATTGACGAGCGAATGAAGTGATAATCTGAAGGACCTTGTGAATTGACGAGCGAATGAAGTGATAATCTGAAGGACCTTGTGAATTGACGGACGTTGTGAATTGATATCATGAACATTTCATGAACGAAATTGATGGATCAATCTTTGTATCATAATTATTCATGCGAATGATCGATCAATCTTTGTATCATAATCATTCATGCGAACGAATGAAGAGCCGAACGAAGATTTCGAACTGGATGCCATCTAATAAACCAAATATGCTAATGATAACTATATTTTCAATTAAATATTTTCTTCGAAGATTGAATTGACGAGCCACCCCTTCTGAAGGGGGTGTTCTGAAGTCATAATCTGAAGGAGACCTTGTGAATTGACGAGCGAACGAAGATTGAATTGGTGCGAACGAACGAAGAACATGATGTAAGTAGCAGCGAACGAAATTGATCAGTCTTTGTATCATAACCATTCACGAAGTCTTTGTATCATGAACATTTCATAAACGAAATTGATCAGTCTTTGTATCATAACCATTCATACGAACGAAGATTAAATTGGCGCGAACGAATGAAGAACATGATGTAAGTAGATTGAATTGGCCGAACGAAGATTTCTTCGAAGATTCCGAACTGGATGCCATCTAATAAACCAAATATGCTAATGATAACCATATTTTCAATTAAATATTTCTCAACAATTAATTCAAGTAAGACTCAATGACAATTAATCCTAAAATATCCAATCATCTTTTTGGTATTTGACCTAGTCATGACCATGCTTATACTCGTGACTGGTGAATCATATCATGTTCCTACATGTGGCTGACTAACATATCACATTCCTATCCATGGCTGGCTATTTATACATCGCATTTTTAGACATGGCTGACTATATACATACAACATTCTTGCCCATGGTTGGCTATTCACACACAACATTACTACTCATGGTTAACTATGTATAATTAACGTGGCTAGTCCAATACCTCTTTTTAATTAATTTTTATCTTATTCTATGTTTTAACCCATTTAACCAATTATGCCATCAAAACATGACCATATCATGATGAATGCAACTCAAAATAATTTTGCTCCATAAATATGCACTTAAATAGTCGATATATAATACATATAGTAATAACTAGTGTACATGTCAGAGATTTCTTGCTAAATCCAACCAGCAACCTAATGATGTCTATCAGAGCAATGAGCCAGTGCTTGGGATTGACCCTACCCATGTGGCAGGGAGTAGAAAGCATTCGGCATCAACAAGCCACCCACAAGGAGAAGAATGGGCGAGCTAGGGAAGAAGAAAATGAAAGAACCATATCTAGGATTTTAGGGTTAGATCTTGAAACTTTTTTAAGATCAGGAAGCGGAAGACTAAAATAAATCAAAATTTATTTTTTAAAATCAGAGAATCTCTAGATCTAAGATTCTATTAAATGATTATTACATAGCATTAAATCAGAAATTAAAATATATAGAGCATGAACTACGTGTTGATCATATCAATATGTTTCTATACTATATCTAATGTATGTATTAAACAATAGATCAGATCTATTACCTTGCAAGTTAGACGTTCTAACCTTGCTGATCCGGGCTTGAGGATGATGTTGCAAACTGCACACGCATCCGGTCTTTAGGAGTCATCCACATGAGCTCACAAATCTCGACCAGAAGTTCTGCTTCAGAAAATCAGCACAGTATGCTAGTACTGCGCTGATCCTTCTTCGATGGTTGATCAGGTGCCTCCTTCTTCTTGATTTGGACTCTTCCAAAGATGAGAAGTAGGAGGAGGAATTTTAGATCTGAGATGCTCTCAGAAAAACTCAAGATGGAGGAAGAAAAGAGATGAAACTAACAACCCAAGAAGAAGACCCTCTTCTTCTTCTCTTTTCTCTCTCCCAGATATCTTGTCTTGTGTCTATTATATCTCCACGATCCAAAGATCTTTCTCTCTGATTTTTGGATGCCCCAAAGGTCTCTCAAATCTATGTATTCTTCAAAAATTTTATAAAAAAACTCATTTTATAGAGAGAGATATGATAGAGTCCTTGTCTAGGTCAAATACCTAGTCAAGGCTTATCCAAACATGGCAAGAGAAGGGGCGCCCAACTCTTGGGTGCCTCCTCCTTATTTTCATGCATGGACCACCAGCAAAGGGTGCACAATGTGTGCCCTAAAAGTCATAAAAATTCTAAAAAAATCTGAATAAATTCGATGCGAAAAGGAAAGAGTTTTGGATTTCTAAAACTCTATCTCATAGAATTTGAAATCCAAACTTATTCCTACTTTGATTTGATCCACAACCACTTTCCATGTATGAAAGAAGAGAGAAAATCTTTTGGACGTAGTAAAGACCTGAGAGAAGGCTTTTGTCGTACAAAATAAGAGGAGATTGGCATGGAATAAGAGAGAGGGCGTGGGGGCGCTTATGTGGCGCAAGGTGGAATCCTAGTCTTACTAGGATTATGATTTGTTTTAATTTGGTTTTTCAAATGAAATCAAATCAAATTAGATCAACCCAATTAAAATAAGTTTTAATTCAATTAAAAACTTAATTTAATCAGATTAAATTAGATTTAAATCTGATTTAATTTTCTAATCAGATTAAAATTAGGTTGACCCAAGTCCTAATTGAACTAGGACTAGTTTTTTTCTTGCACTTGACTTATCCAATAAACCAATTGGACTTGATCCAATCCATCCTAAATTAAATCTAATTAAATCATATTCAATTAGACTTAATCTCAGCTCATTGGCTTAATCAAATTAAGCCAATTAGCAATCGAATTGCTAATCGATCCTCCTGTAACACTTGCACTAGGTTAAATATCAATCGTATTGATCATTTAACCCTAGAACGATTCTTAATCATTGATCAACCATCCAATCGGATCATGAACTCTAATGTGTGTGACCTCATAGGTCCGAACCTAAGCTGGTAGCACAGAAATAAATTTTTATACTAATCAAAGTGACCATCTAGCAATGGTACCCGACGGCTGGATAGGTCGAATGTGTAGAACAACATCCTTAGAACTCATGCGGATTTCATATAATTCATCCCCTTGATCAAAATGATCATAGGACATCTCAGAGTTCAACTATCAACTCTGATCAGGTTGTCCACATTGTATTTCAAAATATCAAATCCATCTGATGGATTATCCTGGTCAAGGTTTTGCTAAATTGAAATATAGTAACTCATTCTTCTCCAACTCTTGGAGTGGTCAATCCCATCTCGATCACACTCTGACTTCGCAAATACTTGACTATGCCCAGAAGCCTTTCATTACTGAATTAGAAATTCAGTTAGTCTAGTACCAAAGCACAGTGAGTTGCTTGCAAGTCACTGAGATGATCTCAGGTCTAAGGGACATTTATACCTATATCCCATCAGAGACATTCTCGATAGCAGAATGCTCTGAAGTTGGTCACGTTCAATGACGATGTACCCTTACATCTCATCTATATGACATACTAGTATCTCCACACTCCTTGGTTAAAAGGACAACCAACCCATATGGCCTACAGCGACCTATGCTCGATAGAAGCTATCATCCTTATTAACAGCCTATCATTTGATCGTGAACAGTTTTAAGGACTAATCGATAAATTCTCTCTTTATCGAATCTATATAGTCCTAAGAACTTCATCATAACAACGGAGTTCATTAGAAGATGAAAACTTATGATGAAAATACCAAATATATTTTATTTATTAATAAATCAATTACCATACTTGGTTGCTCAACCGTCAACAGCTTGACGATTGATTTTTGGGACATATTTTTCAACAACTCCCACTTGTCCTAAAGCCACTCGACACAGTATCTAATACACATCTTCGACTTTGGTTGTCGAACTCCTTTATCGCCAAGGCTTTAGTGAAGTGGTCGGTCAGGTTCTCCTTTCCATCGATCTTCTGAAGGTCAACGTCACCTCGATCCACGATCTTTCAGACCAGATGGAAGCAGCGTAAAATGTGCTTCGTCTACTGGTGTGCTTTGGGTTCCTTCGCCTGAGCTATGGCACCAGTGCTGTCGCAGTAGAGCAGGACCGAACCATCGAGGGAGGGTGCTACTCCGAGCTCGGTGATGAATTTTTTCAGCCACACAGCTTTGTTCGCGGCATCCGATGCTGCAATATACTCCGCTTCATAAACAGAGTCTGCCACAATATGCTGCTTGGAACTCTTCCAGCAGATAGCTCCACCATTCAGAGTAAAGATATAACCCGACACGCTTCTGCTGTCATCATGATCAAATTGAAAGCTGGAGTCTGTGAACCCCACAAGTTTCAGATCTGACTCACCATAAACCAACCATTGGTACTTAGTATTTCTCAAATACTTAAGGATGACTTTAACCATTTTTCAGTAATTTTCTTCAGGATTAGATTGGTATTTACTCACTACTCCTAGTGAGTATACCACATCTGGTCTTGTACATGTCATGGTGTACATGATAGATCCCACGGTCGAAGCATATGGGACTCTACTCATACGCTCTCTCTCTTCAGAAGTTGTCGGACAATCCTTCTTAGAGAAAAAAATTTCATGGCCTATCGGTAGATAGCGCTTCTTGAAATTCTCCATACTGAACCTCTTCAGCACAGTGTCTATGTACGTGGACTGGGATAATCTAAGCATCTTTTTAGATCTATCCTTATAGATCTTCATCCCTAGGATGTAGGATGCTTCACCCAAGTCCTTCATGGAGAACTGCGATGACAACCAAACTTTTATTCTCTGTAGTGTGGAGATGTCATTCCCGATTAAGAGAATGTCATCCACGTACAAGACAAGGAATACTACAACTGGATTATTTACCTATTTATAGATGCAGGGTTCTTCTCCATTCTTAACGAAGCCATACGTTTTGATCACCTTATCAAAATGCATGTTCCAACTCTGAGAAGCTTGCTTCAATCTATAAATGGATCTATGAAGCTTGCACACCTTAGACTCATCTGTGGATGTAAACCCCTCAGGTTGTATCATATATATCTCTTCGGTCAGCTCTCCATTTAGGAAAGCTATCTTTACATCCATTTACCAGATCTCATAATCCAGATGGACAGCTATTGCAAACATTATCCGAATAGATTCGAACATTGTCACAGGAAAAAATATCTTGTCATAGTCAATACCATAATATTGACGATACTTCTTGACAACCAGACGGGCTTTATAGGTCTCCACCTTTCCGTTTGCGTCCCTTTTTCTTTTGAACACCCATTTACACCCAATAGGTTTAACTCCTTCAGGTGGGTCAACCAATGTCCATACATCGTTGACCTTCATGGACTCCATTTCGAATTTCATGGCTTCAAGCCATTTCTCGAAATTAGATCTCTGCATTGCATCCAAATAGGTGATTGGATCCTCATCGTTCTCATCGAGTTCGATGGGATCACCGTCTCGGACCAAGAAATCGTAGTATCTGTCCGGCTGATGCAGTACTCTACCGGATCGCCTTAATGGTGCAGATACATTGGGCTCCGGATCTGATCTAATTAAATCTGACTCAGGTTCAGCTATTGGTATCAGTTTTTCTACCTGTTGAACTTCATCAAGTTCAACCTTAGAGGCAATAGTTCCTTCACCAAGGAACTTTTCTAAAAAGATTGCCTTAAGGTTGACGAACACCTTTTGTTCATCAGCATGGTAGAAAAAAAATCTTTTGATCTCTTTGGGGTACCCTATGAATGTGCATTTGTCAGACTTAGGTCCAAGTTTGTATGTGACTAATAGTTTGACATAGGCCGGGCACCCTCAGACCCTAAGGTGTGAAAGTGCTGACTTACACCCAGTCCATATCCCATATGGAGTCTTAATTACAGATTTACTTAGAATCTTATTTAACAGATAACAGGCCGATTCGAGTGCATATCCCCAGAAGGATATCGCAAGCTGGCAAAATCCATCATGGATCGGACCATGTCTAACAGAGTCTGATTTCTCCTTTCAGACACACCATTATGCTGTGGTGTTTCTGGAGGAGTCCATTGGGAGAGAATCTCATTCTCTCTTAGATATATGAGAAACTCACTAGAGAGATATTTTCCTCCTCGGTCAGATCGAAGAGTTTTAATGCTCTTTCCAGTTTGTTTTTCTACTTCACTTCGAAATCGTTTGAATATTTCAAATGAATCCGACTTATGTTTCATCAGATAGACATATCCATATTTGGATAGATCATCCGTGAAAGTTATGAAGTAGAAATATCTACCTCTAGCACTCGTGCTCATGGGCCCACATATATCAGTATGTACTAGGCCCAAGAGCTCAGTAGCTCTCTCACCTTTTTCAGTAAAAGGTGACTTGATCATTTTACCAAGAAGACAGGACTCACAGGTTGGAAGTGATCACAATCACTGACTTCGAAAATTTCCTCTTGAGTCAACCTGTTTATTCTGTTCTTGTTTATATGACCTAGCCTACAGTGCTATAAGTAGATATCTGACACACTATCTAATCTAGGATGCTTGCCAGTTGAATAGACTACATTAATAGGTTATGATAACATATACACACTATTGTTCAAATATCCACAAAACATAGTAACACCATTCATAATGATATTACAAACTTGTTTCTTTATTGAAATTTCATAATCACTTTTGGCTAGAAGGCCTATAGAAATGACATTTAAAAAGAAACTGGGACAGAAATGACAATCATTAAGAACAACGATATGGGATTCAAATATAAGTTTCAAGATTCCTAATGCTAGAACTAGAACTGGTCTTCCATCTCCAATGTTCAGGAACCTCTCGCCTTGCTTAAATCTCCTACTGACCTGTAACCCCTATAACGAATTGCAAATATGGTAAGGGCTACCAGTATCCAATACCCAGTCAGTTATATCACAAATAAAGAAATTGTAAGAAGTTATCATATAAATACCTTGCCCAGCAACAACTTGCTATTTTCTCTGCCTATTTGGGTCCAGGGAGGCAATGTATTGGGGATAGTTCCTCTTCCAGTGCCCCCACTTCTTGCAAAAGAAGCATTCAGCTTGACTCTTATCGAGCTTGATCTTTTTGGTCTGGCCCTGCACTGATGTCCCAGACTGAACTTGTACCTTTTTCACTTTCTTCTTCTTGTTCTTCTTCCTTTCTTAAAGGGTCGAGAACCAGAAGACGAACCTCCCACTAAGTTCACCGACTCCTTATGGAGTTGGTGATCCTTCTCAAAGTTCTGAAGCAACCTCAGTAACCCGTGGTAGTTCACTTCAGGCTTTGTCATTCTATAATGAGTGAGGAATGGGAGATAAAACTTGGGCAGCGAGTTTAGTATTGCATCCTTTCCAAACTGCTCATGCAAGGAAAAGCCGAGCTTGCTCAATCATTCCATCAGCTCGATCATGTACAATACATGATCAGTGACAGAGGCACCATCCCGTATTTTGGCATTGAAGATGGCACAACTAGTCTTGTACCTCTCCACGTCATCGAGTGTGCCAAAGGCATCCTCCAATACTTGAAGTATGTCCTTTGACTGAGCCGTCTCGAATCTGCGACTAAACTCATCGCTCATGGCAGCCAGCATGATACAGCACACCGTGGTCCGATCACTGAGTCACTTCTGGTAAGTATCTCTGACTGTTCCATGTACATTGGCAGCTGGCTCCTCAGGTGCAGGATCCATTATCACATATAGGATCCGTTCATGCTCCAGGACTATCTTCAACTTTCGGTACCAGCTACCGAAGTTGGATCCCACCAACTTATCATTGTCCAACAATGATCGGAGTGATAGGAAAGTGGCCATATCTGCACAAAAAAAATCATAACCTAATTAGTAATTGATTCATTAAACCTAAAGATTTGGATTTTAATCAAAAGGTTTCTCCCACTATTTTATTCGAATTGGTAGCCTCTACCTCCAATTCAAGGAATTACCCTAATTTCTTAGTGGGTACTAGAATCCACTTAGACTGCACACAAGCCCAACTTTGGTTGGCCAACCCATGTACATCTAAGGGTAGGTTCATAACCAATTATTTCTCTAAATAATTTTTAGTAATTTTAATTTTGCCCCAGAAACCTAATCAGTAAGCTTTGGCCTCCACTGTAAGGATCTAGTTAAGTCCAACCATTAACATGACCATATTGGTGCATCTAACCAATGAATGATTAAGCCCAACTTTGGTTGGCTCACCTAACCACCATTAGAGAGACACTTTCAAGTCGTCATATGATGAGTGATAATTTCATTAGTCAATAAGCACCAGGCCTTTAGGACTGCAATGATTATTGAGTTAATGGACTCATTATCAAACACCTTAATGGGAGGCTATGACTCAGTTATCTTATAACTTTATCATTTTAAGGACCTAATAATTTTAGAAAATTTAAATGATTTAGAGGATGAGGTTAGATGAACCAGCTTATCATGATCTCCCATTGGCTTCACCAAGTCAGCTTAAGAGAGACCATTAAAAGGGCTGGTCTAGGAGCACCTAAATCAGTCACACTAATTTACCTAGCTGACACGGGTCAGCTCGAATAGTCAAATGATCCGATCAAAACATAATTTCACCAAGAGGCCAGATAAGTTTGATCAGTGGGAGGGTCGTCCAAAGCTTGCCTTAGACATTATCAAAAATGGCCAGATAAGCGGGCTCCCAATTAAAAACCACCGGTCTAGTTTACCTTAGACACCAACTGGTTTAATTAGTTTCGATTAGATCAACCTAACAGTTCATGCTAGACTGCTTAGCCAAGAATCAAGTCCATTTGGTTCTCGTTAAAGACACGAACTTGACCAACTATAACTATTGTAATTGATCTAGAGAATCCTTGATCTAATCTAAGACAACAATTGATTAGATTTAGTCAATTCTCTAATTAAGTCCATCTTTAATCTAACCATAGGTCTAACCTAATTAATGGACCTAATTCTCACTAACCCATTAACCCAATGTGTTATGGTTTGTGTCTTAGGTTCTTCAATTTACAATACTAGAACCTAATCAAACAACTTCTTAATTCTCAATTAAGTTTTGGGCTGAGGGTTGGGTTCGCTTTTCAAAAATAATTTTTATATTTATAAAATAATTTTATAATATGGTTCTACCAACCGTATTGCATGTTTGAATCATAATCAAGATACAAGTAAAATAAACATGAAACTACTTTAGATCTAATCTAAACAGGTTCATGTAATTGAAATAATTTTAACTTTAAACAATTTTTTTACATAAAAATTATTAACAAAGAGATTTTATTTTAGATTTAAATATCTTTTAAATCTAATAAATCATAAATTTTATTTAGATCATATCTAACAAATTTATGATTAAAGATAGATCTATACGAACTAGGACAACCTTTGCACTGTAAGGGGTAAACCTTATAGCAGGACAACCTTACAGTTCGTGATTGATCTAAAATTTTAATTTTATATTTAATAATCAGATTGTAAATTAGATCTAATCTAAGAGATAATCTAAGCATGTATAAATAATCATGTAATAAACAACCTGGCTCTGATACCAATTGAAGGAACCAGATCTAGGATTTCAGGGTTAAATTTGAAACTTTTTCAAGATCAGACAGCGGAAGACTAAAATAAATCAAAATTTATTTTTTAAAATCAGATAATCTCTAATCTAAGATTCTATTCCATGATTATTATATAGCATTAAATCAAAATTAAAATATATAGAGCATGAACTATATGTTGATCATATCAACATGTTTCTATACTACATCTAATGTATGTATTAAACAATAGATCAGATCTATTACCTTGTAAGTTAGACATTCTAACTTGTTAATCCGGGCTTGAGGATGATGTTGCAAACTTCACATGCATCCGGTCTCTAGGAGTCGTCCACACGAGCCCACGAATTTCGATCAGAAGTCCTGCTTCAGAAAATCAGCACAGTATGCTAGTACTGCGTTGATCCTTCTTCGATGGTTGATCAGGTGCCTCCTTCTTCTTGATTTGGGCTCTTCCAAAGATGAGAAGTTGGAGGAGGAGTTTTAGATTGAGATACTCTCAGAAAAACTCAAGATGGAGGAAGGAAAGAGATGAAACTAACAACCCTAGAAGAAGACCCTCTTCTTCTTCTCTTTTCTCTCTCCTAGACATCCTGTCTTATGTCTATTATATCTCCATGACCCAATGGTGTTTCTCTCTAATTTTTGGATGTCTCAAAGATCTCTCAAATCTCTATATTCTTCAAAAATTTCATGAAGAAACTCATTTTATAGAGAGAGATATGATAGAGTCCTTGTCTAGGTCAAATACCTAGTCAAGGCTTATCCAAACATGGCAAGATAAGGGGCACCCAACTCTTGGGAACCTCCTCCTTATTTTCGTGCATAGACTACCAGCAAAGGGTGCACAATGTGTGCCCTAAAAGTCATAAAAATTTTATAAAAAATCTGAATAAATTCGATGCAAAAAGGAAAGAGTTTTGGATTTCTAAAATTCTATCTCATAGAATTTGAAATCCAAACTTATTCCTACTTTGATTTGATCCACAACCATTTTCTATGTATGAAAGAAGAGAGGAAACCTTTTGGACCTAGGAAAGACCTGGGAGAGGGCTTTTGTCACACAAAATAAGAGAAGATTGGCATGGAATAAGAGAGAGGGCGTGGGGCGGCTTATGTGGCGCAAGGTGAAATTCTAGTCTTACTAGGATTCTATCTTATGACTTGTTTTAATTTGATTTCTCAAACCAAATCAAACCAAAATTAGATCAATCCAATTAAAATAGGTCTTAACCCAATTAAGAACTTAATTTAATCAGATTAAATTAAATTTATATCTGATTTAATTTTTTAATCAGATTAGAAATTAGGTTGATCCAAGTCCTAATTGAACTAGGACTAGTTTTTTTCTTGCACTTGGCTTATCCAATAAATCAATTGAACTTGATCCAATCAAGTCCAAACCAAATCTAATTAAATCATATTCAATTAAACTTAATCTCAGCCCATTGGCTTAATCAAATTAAGCCAATTAGCAATCAAATTGCTAATCGATCCTCCTGCAACACTTGCATTAGGTTAAATATCAATCGTATTGATCATTTAACCCTAGAATGATTCTTAATCGTTGATCAACCATCCGATCGGATCATAAACTCTAATGTATGTGACCTCATAGGTCCGAACCTAAGCTGGTAGCACAGAAATAAATTTTTGTACCAATCGAAGTAACCATCTAGCAATGATATCCGACGACCGGATAGGTCGAATGTGTAGAACAACATCCTCAAAACCCATGCGGATATAGTTTTCATATAATTCATCCCCTTGACCAAAATGATCATAGACACCTCAGAGTTCAACTGTCAACTCTGATCAGGTTGTCCACATTGTATTTCAAAATATCAAATCATCTGATGGATTACCTTGGCCAAGGTTTAGCTAAATTGAAATACAGTGACTCATTCTTCTCCAACTCTTGGAGTGGTCAATCCCATCTCGATCACACTCTGACTTCGCAAGTACTTGACTATGCCTAGAAGCCTTCCGTCACTGAATTAAAAATTCAGTTAGTCCAATACCAAAGCACAGTGAGTTGCTTGTAAGTCACTGAGGTGATCTCAGGTCTAAGGGATACTTATACCTATATCCCATCAGAGACATTCTCGACAGCAGAATGCTCTGGAGTTGGTCATGTTCAATGATGATGTACCCTTACATCTCATCTGTATGTCATACCAGTATCTCCACACTCCTTGGTTAAGAGGACAACCAACCCATATGGCCTACAGCGACCTATGCTCGATAGAAGCTATCGTCCTTATTAACAACCTATCATTTGATCGTGAACAGTTTTAAGGACTAATCAATAAATCCTCTCTTTATCGAATCTAAATAATCCTAAGGACTTCATCATAACAATGGAGTTCATTAGAAGATGAAAACTTATGATGAAAATACCAAATATATTTTATTTATTAACAAATCAATTACCATACTTGGTTGCTCAACCGTCAACAGCTTGACGATTGGCTTTGGAAATATATTTTCTAACAGAAAAGGGGGAGAAGGGTTTACCTCAAAAGTTAAGGTAGAAAGGCTCTAGTCAGATTCTGATTGAGGGGAAATGGACAATGCTCAAATAGGAGATTTAGGAGGAGTGGGCAATCATGGGTGGTGAAGAAATAGAGGAAATGGAACAAAACAGGTAGGAGAACCGATCAGTTTCCTCATATCCGTTGGACATTACACAGCAATAGTTGACACGAGATTGTCCCCATCTTCACACTATCTATTTGCATGTAAGAAGCTTCAGGTTTTACATAGCAGTAGCTAACACTGGATTCTCGTAGTTGGCCAGGCATGCGATCATAACCCCAGCTGTCAAGTTTTAAGAATTGACTTGGAGACTGCCGGGGTATTATATACTCGTAGCTCAAAAGTTCTAACCCTTGAACGGATAAAGGTTTGTGAGAGCATATTAGTAACAAAAATGAGGACCACGCTATGCAGAACTTTTGAGTTATGAGTATATAATACATTTGTAATTACAGCGACACCTCTTTAATTTTTTGTGATTTGCATATATACCCCCAAAAGTTCTATTTATTTTAATTAGACTCTGAAACTTAGGTTTTGATTGTAAGGTAGCCCAGCCATCCATCTCAACGAGAATCCATGAACATGTGATTGTTACATGAGATAAGATTAAATATAAAATTTCATCAATACCCTTAATAGCTAAATTAGAAAAGGAGTTGTCTTTTGGTGAGAACAAAAATCCGAGGTTATGTTAGTTATTTCACATTTGCTGTTAACGGTATTAGAGCTCAAGTGGACGTCTAGATCACATTGCAATCTAGTTGTACCTATTGGGTCCAATTGGAAAAATTGAAACATTTAGAATGCAAGTGCAATTCATGAATAGTTGAAAAGATGTCAATGTAATTTATCCTTAAATAAATGCTTAACAGATCCACCATATGCATTTATATACTACACAAATAAGCCCAATCGAGCTTGATAAATGGGTTGCCACTAGGGATGGCAATAGCTTGATAAAAGTAGGAGGCTTTCAAAAGGAATAGCGAGTATTCTTGATTGCACCATTAATGAATGCTCTATTACGTATCCTGGACTTGCACTCACACCACTACAATAGTTAGAACCTAAGGTGACGAGCTAAGGTGACAAAAGCTCTTTTTGTTACAATAACTTATATCTTTAGAGACGACAAGTGCAAGTCATCTCTGTATATCTATATAAAGATATGTAGGGCAATAAGTACTGCATATACGTCATTAAAACATAAAATTTAGTGACTAACTTAATTGTTCGTCACCTTAAACTAATGCTTTTGTTACAGTGAAAGAACAACGTCTCCTAAAATCAATAGCTCTTAACTGACAATGTAAGCTCTTCGTCACAAACTATATGAATATAGGAAACGAATAGTTAATTCATCACTTAAAGTATTGTTTTAACTACCAATCGTATCATTCATCTCTTAATGATGGATTTTGCTGTCATGCTCCTGTCACCTATGATTTTGAATAACATTTTAATTAAAGTAAGAAAAATTTCAAAAATTACGCTATATTACACTATAAATTACTTTGTCAATTATCTAAATTCATCAACAAATTTATTCAAATATAAAATTTAATTATAGAACTATATAACATCAATTAACTGTATAAAATATCAAAAAATTCTTTAGAAAGCTTCCTTAAATTGGTAAATTGCTGTAAAAAAACTCTCTATTTCTCTGATTGTTTTAATCTCTCTGTTTCTTTTAATCTTCTGTTTTTTGATTGCACTTAAACATAAGAGAGTACAAGCCTCTGCTGAGTACTTCTTCCGCAGGAAGAAATAGAGAAGACGCCAGTGGATTCCCTTGCCTGAGACCCCGGGAAGATTTAAAGTAACCTCCTACTTTTAATCTGTTGCTCTGTGCGTGCGCATGCACTTTGAGATGGAGTAATATATATGTAATTAATACAGGTGAAGCACAATTAATTCAGATGAAGCATAATTAATTAATCAATTAGCAAGGTATTGTTGAATGAAATGATTTAATTATATGGTATTGTTGAGTCCCTTGCTCTGTGTGTGTAGTGAGGCGTCTTTGTGTGTGTGCATGTGTAGAGATGCAAATGGATCGGATCGGACTGGATCATAAGTGACTCCGATCCAATCTGATTTTTTGATTGAATTCTAATGTTGGATCCAGACCCAACTCAATAGAAGATCGGATTGGATCAGAACCATGGTCAAAAATTTTATCCCATTAGATCATTTGAGTCGGATCGATGTATAATCCCACTCTATTTGATCTATAGTTTATATGTTAGATTCAATACTATATTCCAATCGAATTGGATCAGACTGAATCAAATTCAGTGAACCCAGACTCAACCCAAAAAATTGAATCGGTCTAATTTTAAAACCCGACCCGACCTCACCCCATGGGTCCTTTAAAATGAATTGGATCGGGTCTAAATGAGTTGGTTCGGATTTGATCACAGATCAACCCGACCTATTTGCAGCCTTATGCATGCACACGCTTTGAGGTTTCTCTTTGAGTGATAGTATAATTTTAAAGAAAATTTATTTCAGATTTAATTTTATGAAAAATCATTGAATTTATTGAAGTCAATATGATCTATCCACTACCTTCAGGGTCCTGTTTCACTGAGTGCTTTACCTAATTAATTTTAAAAAAATATATTTAAAAAATAACATAATTTTTAACTTATTTATCAGATTGATGCAAAAAAAATACAATATCATTTTGAATGACGTTTTATCATCGCCACATTACCCCCCATTTTCCACATAGACGATGTTAAAAAAAAAAAAATTAAAATCATCAAATCAAATGGTATTTTTTAAAACGCCATTTGGAATGGCATTTTTAAAAATGCCATTCCAAATGGCATTTTAAAAAATATCATTTGTTTTGGCGATTTTAATTTTTCCCCAAAAAAAGAGAAAAAATGATAAAAAATAGAAAAAAAATAAAAATAAAAATTTTAAATTTATAAAAAATTAAAAATTATAATTTTGATAAAAATAAAAATTATCATTTCAAATTAGTATTCCCATTTCAAATTATCTTTTTAAAAAAATATCTAAAAAAAATTGATGTAAAAAAAATTAAAAATACCATAAAAAAATTGAAAAGAAATAAAAATTATAATTTTAAATTTTAAAAAAATAAAAGTTTTAATTTTAATTCAAACAAAAATTATCATTTCAAATTACAATCTCCTTTTCAAATTAATTTTTTAAAAAAATTTCATAAAAGAAGAAAAGAATGAGAAAAAATAAAAATTATAATTATGAATAAATTTTAAAGAATAAAAATTCTAATTTTAATTCAAATAAAAAAGATAATTTTAAATTATTTTATCCATTTAAAATTAATTTTTTAAAAAATATCTCAAAAAGAAATCTTAAAAATTAAAAAAATAAAAAATACCATAAAAAAGAAAAAATGATAAAGAAATGAGAAAAAAATAAAAATTATAATTTAAATTTAAAAAAATAAAATTTTAATTTTAATTCAAATAAAAAGCATCATTCCAAATTACTTTCCCCATTTCAAATTAATTTTTTAAACAAATATCAAATATAAAAAAAATAAAAAAAAGTGGCATAAAAAAGCAAAAAATTTAAAAAAATGGGAAAAAAATAAAAATTATAATTTTTAATTTATAAGAAATAAATTTTTTAATTTTAATTAAAATAAAAAATACCATTTCAAATTACTTTCCCCATTTCAAATTATTTTTTTAAAAAAATATTCCAAACAAAGAAGGAAAAAATGAGAAAAAAATAAAAAATATAATTTTAAATATTGAAAAATAAAAATTTTCATTTTAATGCAAATAAAAAGATAATTTTAAATTATTTTATTTATTTAAAATTAATTTTTTTAAAAAAATACCCGAAATAAAATCTTAAAAAATTAAAAAAATAAAATATACCATAAAAAAAGAAAAAAATAAGAAAAAAATAAAAGTTATAATTTTGAATTTAAAAAAAATAAAAATTTTAGTTTTAATTTAAATAAAAAATATCATTTCAAATTACTTTCCCCATTTAAAATTAATTTTTTTTAAAAATATGTCAACAGAATAAAAAATTAAAAAAATAAAAAGTGCCATTAAGAAGCAAAAAATTTAGAAAAATGAAAAAAAATAAAATTATAATTTTAAATTTAGAAGAAATAAATTTTTAATTTTAATTAAAATAAAAAATATCATTTCAAATTACTTTTCCCATTTGAAATTATTTTTTTAAAAATATTCCAAACAAAGAAGAAAAAAATGAGAAAAAAATAAAAATTATAGTTTTAAATTTTGAAAAATAAAAATTCTAATTTTAATTCAAATGAAAAAGATAAGTTAAAATTATTTTCTCCATTTAAAATTAATTTTTTTAAAAAAATATCCCAAAGAAAATCTTAAAAAATTAAAGAAATAAAATACACCATAAAAAAATGAGAAAGAAATGAGAAAAAAATAAAAGTTATAATTTTGAATTTAAAAAAATAGAAATTATAATTATAATTTAAATAAAAAATATCATTTCAAATTACTTTTCCCATTTAGAATTAATTTTTTTAACAAAATATGTCAAAAAAATAAAAATTTAAAAAATAAAAAGTGCCATAAAGAAGCAAAAAATTTAAAAAAATGAAAAAAATAAAAATTATAATTTTAAATTTAGAAGAAATAAAATTTTTAATTTTAATTAAAATAAAAATATCATTTCAAATTATCTTTTAAAAAAATATTCCAAACAAAGAAGAAAAAAATGAGAAAAAAAAAATATAATTTTAAATTTTAAAAAATAAAAATTTTAATTTTAATTCAAATAAAAAAGAGAATTTCAAATTATTTTCTTTATTTAAAATTAATTTTTTTAAAAAAATATAACAAAGAAAATCTTAAAAAATTAAAAAAATAAAATATATCGTAAAAAAGAAAAAATGAGAAAAAAATAAAAGTTATAATTTTAAATTTAAAAAAAAATAAAAATTTTAATTTCTATAGCCCTTTTAGCATAACTTTTTCTCTCCTAATGTTCTGAGACACATTAGAGTATGTGCATTAATATCCACAAAGCATAATATCTGATCATTTGAAATTAAATAATATAAAATAAAATTAATAATTAATAATATTAAATAAAGTAAAAATATCAAGTGTACAAAAAATAGTACAATAAAAGTTTCAAAAATACTAAGTACAAATTTAAAAAAGACTAAGTCTCATAAGGACGTCATGGTGCCCGTGGTTGCTTGGACCTTCTCAGGAAGGTCCTCAACGGCTGCTCCTACTGTGATGGCTCCTCTCCTATATCAGTGGAAGAGGTCTGCTGGTCATGCTGCTCAAGAATAACTAATGCTGTCGGATCATTTACGGATTGAGAGACCGCTCAACCCTCTCATCTGGATACACGGATGGGCCTGAAAAAAAGTATCATACTCATGTGGCCAACTGGTACCCGATGATGTCATCTGGAGGATGTAGGAAGAAGAAGGCGCTGCTATCTGTGGATCAAAAGGCGGTGGTGTCTGTGTAGCATCTAGTGATGACATCTACGGAATATGCGGTGATGGCATATGTGGAATATATGGTGACGGCATATATCTCATATCTGACGCATCGGCTGCTCCATACCAAGGTGCACAGCTATATGGATCAACACCAATCGCTACCAATATTTCGACTCACATAGTATCCGAATTCGTTCGTCTTCATCAGTCGTAGATAAAGCACGACGAGCGTCCAATACAAGATCCGACATAGAATCAGTCTACAAAATAAAAATAAAACAGTCAATATACTGTAAAATATAAAATAAAAATATAACACAAACAATATAAACTAATTTTCGTAGTCTTACCAAAAGACGCACAGCAGAACTCTCGCCCTTGTATCCGGGAACTGCAAACCAAGGCTGTCCAATGACTCGCACTGTAATGCTAAAAAATCAAGCCATGTAGTCCTCGGTATATGAACGGCCTCTCAAAATAGGATCACCATGAACAATGTGATCTCGACGTGCATCCCAAATATCGATGTACTCTGTATGTCTGATACGCCAGTCAATATGAATTCTCCCTCGTCGATCAATACAATGAAGTCCCTGGCTGATATCAAACTACTCTGGGATGCCCTGAATCTGACCAAACTACTGTAGGACACGATCAGAAAGATGCCACTCTACCACATCAAAACAAATAAGTGGCATCCTAGCAGTCCATATGTCATATCCAACTATACACATCTGTGGCAATATAGCCAATATCTCATCTGTATATGCCTCCCATAAAAACTGATAGAGTTAAAATAAAAAAAATGAGTAAGCTAAAATTTTAATAGATTATGAATACTGTAAAAAAATATTTATAAAAAATTCAAAATTTATCCATCTATATGTATCAACTAATGTATCCAACTCGCACCTATAATTTTTTTCCCTTTTATTCACTTCTTTTATGTTATTTTTTTTATTTCTTGGAATTCAAATTAAAATTTTTATATTTTAAAATTATAATTTTAATTTTCTCCCATTTTTACCCTTTTTGGCATTTTTTTAGGTATTTTTTTCCTTTGTTTGGATATTTTTTTAAAAATTAAATTTAAATTAATTTAGTAATTTGAAATGATATTTTTTATTTGAATTATAATTATAATTTTTATTTTTTTAAATTCCAAATTATAATTTTTATTTTTGAATTAGAATTACAATTTCTATTTTTTTCAATTCAATTCTTTTCCCTTTTTTCTTTTTTTATGGTGTTTTTTATTTTTTTTACACCAATTTTTTTTTTCAGATACTTTTTTAAAAATAATTTGAAATAAGGAAAGTAATTTAAAATGATATTTTTTATTTAAATTAAAATTAAAATTTTTATTTTTTAAAAAATTTCAATTTACAATTTTTATTTTTTTCACATTTTACCTTTTTTTTCACTTTTTTATTTTCTTTTATTTTTTTAAATTCAAATTAAAATTTTAATTTTTTTTATAATTTAAAATTTTAATTTTAATTTTTTCTCATTTTTATGATTTTTTTTATTTTTATAAAAAATTTTTTAGATATTTTTTTTCATTTGTTTGGATTATTTTTTAAATAAATTAATTTGAAATGGAGAAAGTAATTTGAAATGATGTTTTTTATTTTAATTAAAATTAATTTTTTTTTAAATTTAAAATTATAATTTTTATTTTTTAAATTTTTTATTTTTTATCATACTTTTTATTTTTTTATTTTTTTGAACATCTTTTTTTTAAAAATTAATTTGAAATGGAGAAAGTAATTTGAAATGATATTTTTTATTTGAATTAAAATTAAAATTTTTATTCTCTTAAATTTAAAATTATAATTTTTATTTTTTTCTCATTTCTTTCTCATTTTTTTTGGTATTTTTTATTTTTTAAATTTTTTAATATTTTTTTTAGATATTTTTTGAAAAATTTAATTTTAAATGGAGAAAATAATTTAAAATTATATTTTTTATTTGAATTAAAATTAGAATTTTTATTTTTTAAAATTTATTTAAAATTATAATTTTTATTTTTTTCTCATTTTTCTCTCATTTTTTTCTTCTTTTTTGATATTTTTTAAAAAATTAATTTGAAAAGGAGATTATAATTTGAAATGATAATTTTTATGTGAATTAAAATTAAAATTTTTATTTTCTTAAAATTTAGAATTATAATTTTTATTTCTTTTCAATTCTTTTTTTATGGTATTTTTAATTTTTTTTTACAATAATTTTTTCAGATATTTTTTAAAAAGATAATTTGAAATGGGGATACTAATTTGAAATGATAATTTTTATTTTTATCAAAATTATAATTTTTATTTTTTTATAAATTTAAAATTATATTTTTTATATTTTATATTTTTTTATTTTTTTGAAAAAAATTAAAATCGTTAAATAATATGACGTTTTTAAAAATGCCATTTGATTTGGTGATTTAAATTTTTTTTTTTTGGCATCGTCTACGTGAAAAATAGGAAAAAAGATGGGTGATGTGACGATGATAAAATACCATTCAAAATGATATTTTAATTTTTTTATATCAAGTCGATAAATAAATTAAAATTTAATTTATTTTTATAAATAATTTTTTTTTAAAATTAATTAAGTAAAGTACTCCTGTTTCACTACCACAGAGTAAGGGTATCATAGTGGGTTTCTAGTCATGCATGTACAATTGTCAAAATAGAAGAGCCTACGGTGACGTATTATACTAATTGCCAAAATAAGATTCTCCTCCCTGTTTTCCCACCTTCTCTCTCACGCGCCTGCTGATCCGCTAATCCCACGCAAAAAAAAAAAAAAAGTTCCTGCTGATCCGGCCCGCTGATCCCCACGCAAAAAAACCAAAAACTCCCTGCTGATCCCGCGGATCCCACGCGAAAGGTAAAAAAAAAAAAAAAGAAAAAGGTTCCAATCCTCTCCGCGCGCCTCCCTGTTTTCCTCCGATCTATCGCGCGCCTCTCCTCCCTGTTTTCCCTCCTCCTCTCTTGCGCACCTGCTGATCCCGCTGATCCCATGCAAAAAAAAAAAAAAAAAAGAAAGATTCCCTGCTGATCCCGCTGATCCCACGCAAAAGAAAAAAAAGAAGGAAGGTTCCTCTCCGCGGTTATTTTTTCTTTGCTAAGGCTATTGGTTAGATAATGATGTGAATTTGGGCTTATAGATGTGTTTTCTTCTTCTTCTTCTTCATCTTGTTTGTTTGATCATGGGAATAATAGACTTTTCAGTCGAGTTATAAATTCTGTTTCTTTGTGTTTTATTGAATTTCGTATCATCTATTTTTGCTGCATGAAGTTCATATCTGTATGAGTTGTTTTGTGTTCCCTTAGATCATAATAAAATGTGTGAACAATTTGTTTATCTTTGACATATATTTTAATTTAAAGTTTTCTTTTAGGTAATGGCTCCAGATAAAAACTGGATGCATATACGTAATAGAGCAAGGGCTGATTATAAGAGAGGCTTTGGAGAGGGCTGATTATAAGATCGAAAGGTGTATCTCCAATGCAATACATATGCATAGCGCATGGACCATCTCTTAGATACTATGCCAGAGTGTATGAAGAAAGAGCTTCTCAAAGAATACAAAAAACCTGAGTGAAAGGTTTTAATCACATTCTTTTTATGGATTGAATCATCGAAGAATAAAAATTTAAGTGGATCTATTTTTACATTCAACTGTATGATTTTTAGTAATTAGAAGTATTAATTTAAGGACTGTTGGACCGTAGGCAGGGAGCGAGAGTTGTGCAGCTAGCCGTGTTAAGGTAAAAATCAAGCATACAACAGGTCCAATCCCGTTCCTCCAACATGAATACGATATGGTAAGGATCTATTGGTGCTTTATTTTTTGTTTTCTCGACTTTTTTTTTTTTGGACAAGCAACTCTATTTATTGATAATGTTTGTATTACAGATGGACAAGGAAATAGGTGAGTTGGCTCCAACTAGTGAAGTATGGAGTGCTATGCATGGTGCAGGGGATGAGGAGTCTGGTTTTCACGATGATGAATTTCTGTGTATATATGTAAGCATTGTTTATACATTCTTTTTATTGATTTTGCTGCTCTCTATTCTTATATGTAAGCATTGTTTATACTTCTTTCTCTATCCTTTGGTTATTTACTAGTACATTATTGAAAATTTTTTACTAATTTTGTGAGGTTAATTAGGAGACATCCAACATATGATTATCATTTATAATTTTGGTAATGTAGGAAAAGATAAAGGAGATCGAGAATCGTCTTGTTCCGGATGGTGAGACAGCACCTCATAGGGATGAGACATATGCTGAGGCCATGAATATCAATGGCCATTATTTTCAAGGTAGGGGAAGTGGTTACAGCTCCTATGTTGTGGGTCCATCTTGGATGAAGCAGATCCCAGAGGAGGATGACAATATTGCTTTGAAGGAGGACAACAACAAAATGAAGGAGGATAACATGAAGATGAAGGAGCTGGCTGCGCTCGGATCAAAATTTGCAATGTTTGAGCAACTTCTACTATCACAAATGTCTACACGTCCATCAGAATCAGGCTCATCTTCAGCCAACCCTTTTATGAACTTAGAGAATCAGATATTTATAATTTCATTGCTTCTACAACCTCAGATGAAAGAGCTTGCTCAAATTTCTTCATTCTTGGGGCCTAAATATGCGTTCATGGTTCCCAATTATAATCCCAACAACACACCCTGTTTGATCTTGTTTCCAACAACACACCCTGTTTTCATGGTTCCTAATTATAATCCCAACAACACACCCTGTTTGATCTTCTTTCCATGCTCCATCCACATTTATTTTATGGAGACCCACATTTATTTTATTGCTTATTAAACTTAAAAGATATACTAGTGTTAGAGAAAGGCCATGTTAATTTAAACCATGTTTTTGTCGCCTAAAAATGCCTATGGTGACAGTAATCATCACCAAAAATATGCTGCAGTGACCCGAAAAAGCAATTTTCACATAACCTCGTTTATGGTGACAATATTTGTCACCTTAGGTGCATTTTTTGTGATGAAAATCTTCGTCATCTCAAGATTGTCAAAGGCAATGTAGTCTTTCATCACCTTAGGTGAATTTTTGTGATGCAAATCTTCATCACCTCAGGACTGTGAAAAGTGATGTAGTCTTTTGTCACTTTAAAGAGGAATATGGTGACAAATATGCTTGTCAACTAAGCATGTCTACGGTGACATCTAGTTACGTCATGATACGCACGTTTTTAAGTGATGAAGTATATAGCCTAATATGTCTATAAGGTGATAAATATTTTTAGCTAAGGTGACATACTACTAGTCACTTAACTATATGTGACCATATATTCAATGTTTTTAAAGCCGCATTCCCAAAGCTTTTAGCAATGTCTGCATAGTTTCAATTTTTTATTTCATCTCCAAAACTTGAGGTGACGTAATTTCATACTTAAGGTGACGTATTTTTTCATCTCTTTAAGATTGATCCATTGTAGTGCACCCAAGGCCATCTAGGAGTGACTGGCAACCACTCCTTCAGATCTTTGATCAACGGTTGGAAAGGTCAATTTCTCTTATTTTATGACTTGTGCTACTGAATTTGGTGCTTTCTTCTCAACCTATCCACTTCATGTCTTTATTTCTTAGCATGCCTTGGAGGCAAAATGGATAAAACTAGGAGTGAAAGGGCTGCCAACTTCTTTGATTACCACCTTTGTTAACTGCTAGGTTGTCTGCAAAACTAAGAGCACTAACTGACTTCAATAGAGTTTTGTTGACAAAATGGGGATGGAGACTGTTCGTTGATTCAGATACACCTTGGGCTAAATAGATCACTGCTGCATATTATGAGGATATGGGGCTGAGTAAAGGAAGAATGGGGAAGATGGCAAGAGCTTCTACCGTTCGAAGTAACATTTTCAATCCTCATGACCCTTTCTGGAATAGTATTTCCTTCTCGTTCAGGAAAGAATCAGAAATTTTCTGCTGCATGGATTAATAGAGTTTTGGAGCTTAAATCTTCCTCTATCAGATTAGAGAACAATCAATTTTTCTAAATTATAGAAAGTTCCTACTGCACAACTTGGCAGGCAAATCCACCCCTCCTAAACAGAGTTGTGACTATTCCTCTTTCTGATTCTGCTTCAATGTGCATCTTTGCAACTTTGACTGTATTCCACCATAGCCGCCCCCCCCCCCCCCCCCCCCCCCCTTTTTTTTTTTGTTTCTCTTGGGACTATCTCATTCCTCCTCTAATGCCCCAAGTTTATTG
This sequence comes from Elaeis guineensis, assembly GCF_000442705.2. Classification (NCBI taxonomy): domain Eukaryota; kingdom Viridiplantae; phylum Streptophyta; class Magnoliopsida; order Arecales; family Arecaceae; genus Elaeis; species Elaeis guineensis. The sequence continues at coordinate 21,319,457 of NC_026001.2, forward strand.
ATGAAGATAGGTTGAGCATTTGCTCTGTTTTTAATTTTTTTTTTAAAAAAAATGGAAACAAATTGCAATAAAGTAATAGGCCAAACATGGGTTGGAGCAACATCAGAATAGTCCAATTTTACAATGACAACTTGAAAGTCTGAAATGAGGTGAATCTAGCAGTGAAACATTGTTGGTATTACGTATCATTTCCTATGTACAAACTATTGATAATGGTAGAGAACAATAAGTGAAATACCATGACTCTATGACCACAACTTCAAACAACATATGGCTACCTATATGCCACATACAAATAAGAGTACAACCATACCATGGAGGGAATAAAAAAATCCACTTTCCCAACAAGAATTAGGGATATATGAATATTCAAATAAAACAACCATCACGGAGCTTACAAATGATATGGCACACATGGATCCAAGATACGGTTAAGACATGAACACGAGTAACACAGCAGTATTACATGATCTCTAATGAGGATGGTCAAATAACATTTTCAGAGCAAATCCAGTGGCAGCAACATGAGTACAGCCAGGGGAAATAAAACCCCTTCCAGAAAAAAAAAAAGAAAGAAAAAAAGAGGGGGAGGCAAAGGCACAATAAAATCACAATACAAACTCTAAGGATTGTTAGATCACAAAACACTTTGAGCTCCCTTCATAACCAAAAACAGAAACATGGGAAACGGACAGCAATGCTTCGAAAACCCAAAGAATGATGCAGCTGTGACAAATGCAGACAAGTATATTTAGGTCTTCAAATCAAACATGGACAGTATATGGATCACGTGGACTGCCAAGGACTTCAGCTTACTTAATCAGTGACGAATCAGCTGGTCAGGAAACTTCCTCCAAACCAGCTTACATTTGGATGAACAAATGTGCTTCAACCTCCGATCATTAATTAACTTGATTCAGAAACTACACCGATGAGGCTTGACAAGAGCTTGCAAATTGCTATCAATACATTGGAATACCCACTCCTACGCCTGCCCCCACATACAAGAAAAAAAGGACCAAATAACCACCATGCCCTCAATACTTTGTGCCACACTATTTATCCTAATACAATCCAAAGATCTTCCAGATTGATATAGTGCATGATACGACATATATTACCAAAAGAAACATCATCTCAACAAGCATTCATAATAAAAGGTATCGAATATGTGGATACCCAAAAGGAAGCAGGCCATGTAACAGCTGGATGTTGCACATCCTAGCAGCCAAAATCTTTTGGATATCAAAACCATGCAGCGAATAAATTTAAATAATTAAGAGTCATAATTTAATTATTTAACAAATCCAACTGACCATATAATTTAAGAGTTTTATAACCCTATACTAATTCTGAACCACGTAGATATTGGTGAATCTCACTTTTAGTCCTGCTCTCATTATGGTACCTGCATCTACAAAAAAACATCTGAATCTGTAAAAAAAAAAAAAAGAGAGATAATGAGCTCAATAGCCCGATAAGCAATGAATACTTTATCTAGATAAAACAAATAATAAGATAAATAATGATATATTAAAAATAAACATATAAAGTATATCAATTCAAAATCAAATCAAAATATACAGCACTATTAAAATAATATGCACGTGAATTCAGTCTTTTGAAAATTTATTATTCTTTCATATATCAATTTCTTTTACAATATCAAGTTCATGTCGACATCCATGACTTATCACCACATTTACACTCTATGCCTAGGCCAGAATACTAACTCTATCAAAGTGCCTTTGCATAACCCCCAATGGCAGGATATCAAAATGGCAATATATAGCTTTCATAGATAAAATATCAAAATACCAACATACAACCTCCACCAATAGGATATCAAAGTGCCAACATATAATCTCTACTGACAGGACATCAAAATGCCAACATATAACCCTCACTGACAAGGTATGGAAATATAGTCTGGCTACGAGTCCAAATTTATCTCAAATCAAAACTCTTTTTTTCAAAAATATATTTCATATTCCAAATCAAAATATTCATAGATCATACAACATCGAAATCAATTTAAGCGTAGTCTACATCAAATCAATACGTCTAATCATGAATTATTTAATATTTCCAAAAAAGGCATGTCCAATAATTAAATTATTGTGCATCTGATTCATATATCACAAATAATTCAATTCAGAAAATATTTTATAATTTTTTGATAAATGTACAAAAAGAGTTCCATTACGTACGTTATGAGTAGGTCTATTCATTAACTCCTATTTGTAGTGCATAATTTCAACAAGCATCTCTGCTAGAGTTCAAGACGATAGATTCAAAGAATATTTTTGAGAGGCAAGATTGCCAACATACCGAAAGGAGGTCAGAATGCTTTCTTTTTATCTATCATCGTGTCGAAAGGGGGTCAAGCTTTTGAGTTCTTTTTCGATTCTTTATTTCTTTTGCAGTCCAAAGGCCTGTTGCAGCAAAGCTGTAGGGTATAGCAGTGCTCTAATATGACGAAATCAACTGATAGATCTAATTAGTGCCAAAAATCTCTCTCAGAATCTAATATTCAAAAATTATATTTTTATCATATTTTTATTATGATTATTTTAAGAAAAAAATCCTACATCCCAACGTCCTTATAGGGTTGGCTAAGCGGGAGGGCCCGATATCTCAATCAGTCTAATCTAAGTTAAATAATTGATCAACTATAAATCAAAAGTTATGTTGGGATGAAAATAATACTATAGAATGTATTAATGATGAAATTTAGTGATGCCCCACATGAGCCGGGGTAGGGACTAGCATGTCATCCAATAGCTACAGATCAGGATCTCTTTCACCAAAGCTGATCAAAATCATTGACAAAATGCCTTTCTCTAAGATCCAGAAAACTCTAGTAGAGAGAAACTATGTAGAGAAAGAAGAATTAGAGAGAGAAAGTGGGGGAAGATAGAGAAAAGAGAGGAGAAGGAAGAGAAATGAACTCTCTCTTTCTCCCTTTATTTTTTTTCTTTTTCTCTTTTCTTTTGTTCTTTTCTTTTTCTTCCTTCTCTTTTCTCTCTCTTCTTCTCTTGGTTTCTTGATGAAATAGGGGACTTATTAATTATCCCTTTTCCCCAAAAAGGGAGAGCCTCCCCAGGCGACGGTGGCTATGGTGGTGGTGGTTGTGGTCATGGCAGCACAAGCCCACAATCCATAATTGACAGTGATGACTCATGCCAAAGAAAAAATCAAAGAAAATTAGATAAAAACAAAGAAAATTAAACCAAAGAGCTCTTCTTCTAAACTAAAAATCTGATGATAGCCAGCTGAAATCAAAGCTCCAAAGGGCTGAGGAAGAGAGAGAGGAGGGTCAATCATAGGATGTCGGACTCTTACCTGGCTTCCAGCAATCTAAAGCTGCAACAATAGCAGACAACATTGGCGAAGACAGCCGAAGACACCGACAAACCCTCAACTTAAGGCTTTGATCATCGATGGGGAGGTCAGGTGAAGTTTTTTCCCTTTAAATAGACCTAGAGGAAGAAGCCAAAGTCTTTGATTTTGACTCCTAATGGAAGTCCGATTCTACATCCCCCAAGCGCATGCTAGCCAATTTTTTTCTCGATTTTGGGCCTAAACCAAGCTTATAGGCAAGTCAAATAGACCAGACCCAGCTCAAATGGGCTAGGTCATCACACCAATGATCCATATTAAACCTCGTTTATCGATTGATAAAAGCCATTAACATTGGCAAATAAAAAATTGGCAACATTTGTAATACTTCTAGCTTGCTATACAAAGAAGATACCATAATGTCTAGGATCGGTTGACATGGAAATAGAAGAAATAAGCAACATTTGCATTATATCCAAACATCCCAAAAGAAAGTATTCCACTGGTATATGTTCTTTATTTTTCCCAATATTCCAACGAAAACAAACAATACAACAATGATTTTAGTCCAAAAATAATCTAAATCTAATTTTCATGAATCGTGTTGTGTAACAGATCAATTTGCATAATAATTTACATAGTAATAGGAGGCAAGGATTGAGAACAATGGAAATTCTATAGCATCCAAGTGTTCCAGACAGTTACGGATAAATGATCAAATGGCATGCCACAGTTACCTTGGTCATAACTCCATGGAGACCCATTACTGCATAAAGCCATCAAGGATGCGATTATCGCCATAAGCAATGTCGGAACAATGGCAAGAATGGCAAAAATCTTTAGGAAAAGAGAGGAAACATCAAACATTGCGAGGGTTAGAAACCCCAATGTTGTATACTTGAGGCTTCTAAAGGTTTTAATAGAGATGCGGCAGCTACGATGGAGCCATGTCAGAAGCAGCATGCTAGCTCCAGATCCAAAGGTGGCGAACATGAAGAAGGTGTAGGCCTTGAGATGGATTGTATGAGCATGTCCCATTTGATCTCCGAGATATCCAGAGAAAATGCCTATTATTCCTGCATTAGCAATGGCAGTTGACAAATAAGAAAATTTTGCACGCTTCATCCCTTCTCCTGCCATTATCTCTCTATATTCTCTACTCACTCCTCATCCTTCCTAGCATTTGGATAAGAAAATTTTTAGATCATTACAAAAAGTAACATTGGATATTCAAATAACAACAGATAATAGCAGCGCATCAAACACAAGCTACAAGGTAGTAGAAATGGCGGTGAATATAATCCAAATGTAATTTGAAAAAATAATAATTGATTTGACTATTTAAAAGACAAGATAGCACCATGCCTACATCTGATTTTAGACAGAGAAATACTGTCACGCCCCAAATCCGGGACATAACACGGTCATGCTACCGAGGGATGGAGTCCACGATAACACGAAGCCAATCCATCATAATCATCTAAAATCGATCAAATAAAAAGATTCAATTCCATTATTCATCAAATAATTGAACCAATATTGGTTCAGAGCATCTAAATCCAAAAGCAAGTACCAACTCGAATCTCAATATTCATAAATAACTACAAATCTGTGATCATAAAATAAACTAAACTTCCGCTATCAAATTTTCAAGCTTGCTACGTAGATCTTCAAAGCCTAGATTTTCTTCATTGGTTCTAGCCCTATATCTCTGTATAAGAAAAAAAATAAAAAGAATATGAGCTATACTAGCCCAGTAAGTAGAACTTGCGCTTCCTTATCAGATCCAGTATAAGTTTTTCATGATAATGCAATATTTAGAAAATAACAGGTAATACAAAATAAAGTATTTCATAGAGTATATAACAAAACAAGTTATAAACTCATCATGCATGCATAAATCATGTATATTTCACAATCATGAATTATAAATCATTTTCATCATGTATTCATGTCATGTTTTAAAATATTGCTCACAGATATTCATGCTAAGGTCACTATTATACCCGTGACAGGGCTATATTTTTTAATCGACAGAGTTCTTAATTCATATGCCAACTTTATACCCGCTGGCAGGACCATGTTTCGTGTGGATGCTAGCTCCGAATGTCGATCTTCCCGAAAGGATTCATTCATAGCCATCTGAGAGCCTTTGAAATCCTTATATCTTTTTCTTAAAACATACATATACATAGATGGAAAAATAATAAAATTCATGCTTTATAATCATGCTATTTTTATAAGACATATTCATGAAATCAATGCTCATAATAAAATATGCTTTTTCATATCACATATGCTGATCCTTATTTTATGAAAAATATGATTTCATCAATAGCAATTCTTTGCATAAAAATATGATTATTTAAAAATAAATAAAGAGCATAAGATCCACTTACCTCATTCATCTTAGATCTTCAGACTTCGTTAGAAAGATCAGCTAATCCTATTTAAAATATCAAATCATCATCAATTTCTATTCCATGAATATAATAAGATTAAATCATAAGGAAACAAGACTGTTGTCCGGATGTGTTGGACCATCCAGATACCAGGGCAATTCAGGGTCTCTGATCTGAGGGTTAGATTTAAGTGATTTGATCAAAAAATTGTGAAACACAGATTAGATCAAGATCAATCAATAAAGTTTATTAATAATGAATTTGAAAGATACTTGATATGATCAAATGAGGTTGACATACAGCACGGATATCAAAGCAACTTCGGATCATCTTATTAGAGTCAATATGAGCTCCTAAAAGATGAAGACATGATTCGGTACAGGATTCATAGACCTTCTTAGAGAGAGAATCGGTCATGAGAGAAAATAGAGAGAGAATGTGGAGAGAGAATTTTCGTATCCTTTAAAAGTGGAAATCATGATTGAGATCATTAGAGGTCATATCAGGATGACTTAATATGGATTAACCATGATCGATGTTATCAATTTCGAATAAGGATCGGATCAGGATCCAATCTACTGCACGAATTTTGAAGCAATCTCAGGTCATCATATTTTCATCTCAAGTTTATCCTAGGGTCTATAAAGCAATCAGAGAGAGAGAATGACCCTAGAGAGATAAAATCCATAAAAAGAGATAAAAGATCTAGAGAGAGAAAATAAAGAAAATTTAGAGAGAGAAACTGGAGAGAGAAGGTAAAAAGAAGAGAGAGGAGAGAGGAAAGAGAGAGAAAATTCTCTTTTTTTTCTATTTTTCTTTCTTTCTTTTTTTTTTCTTTTTCTTTTCCTTTTTTTTTCTTTTTCCTTCTTTTTTCTTTTCTTTTCTTCCCGTGGTCTTCCCTTACCAAAACAGGGGACCGACAGGTCCCCTCCCTTTGACCGACCGTCCGGGCCACAGCCGGCATGTTGAAGGCCGACGACAGGAGGGGCAACCCTCTCGAGTTCGGAGAGATCAAGGTCGGCAGTCGGCAGTGATCGCCGGCGCCAAAAAATCAAAGAGAAGAAGAGACCAAACAAGGGGTCCTTTCTCCGATGAAATCTGACGACACCCATCGCTGACAATTGCGCACAGAGGTACGAAAAAAAGAGAGAGGAGAGAGGAAGAGAAAGAGGAAGTAAGGCTTACCTCAGCCTTCGATGACCCCGTCGGTGAGAAATTATAGCGAGCACGAATCGAGGGGCCGCGGCTTCAATCGGAGAAATCAGAGACGAAACACCGACGATCGTCGGTGATTGCTATGTCCTATCACAGAGGAGAAGAGGGGGGTTCTTGTAGGGCTCATCCTAGGGTCCCTCAATGGCCCTAGGACTCTGATTTTCAATCGAAACCGGGGAAGGAGAAGACTCTGATCGGGAGTCTTCTTCCCCTGTTTTGTTTTATTTTTTTTTTCTAGGTGGGCTTAATGGGCTTTAGGCCCAACAGGCTGGGTTATCACAAACACATCCTTTTCTCTAAAAATAACAACCACCATCCATTTGAATGCTAGCCATGAACAAGGTATGTATTTGACTGCCAATATTTTGTCGATGCAAGCACTCAAAAGAAGAAGGGATACAAAGGCCCCTCAAAATTTATTTGATTATTTTTCAAATAGATTATCATGAGCTTGCCCTAGCAGGTCAATAAAACATCTTTATTAGCCCACTTATGGCTCCCTTTCACCTCCAAATCTAGGAGGCATCATCATTTCAATGAGATTACCATGTAAGCAAAAATACACTGCAGCCATCTTAGTGGCTTAGATTGCAACTGTTAATTGCTACAATTAAAACAAGACACCTACAAGCCCTTTTTTTCCTTTTTTTCTCTCAACTAGTACATTGCTTTAGCTGATGCAGTTGCAGGTCAAAAGATAAGCCCTAATTTGGCTAGGTGATAAGAAAGCAAAAATTTTCAAGAAATAAAAAATAAAAAGGCGACTTCAAAAAATATGATTGATGATGTGTACATTTGTTTAAATTTAGAAGATTGTTTCATGTGAAAAAAAAATGTAAAAGCATGAGAGACAACGAGATAATCAATTATTCAAGTTTTAATTAAATAGTCGTGATTCATGAATAGTTGTGATATGCAATTATACAATTTCTAAGTCTTTTCACTAAGATGAGACCTCAACAAACCTATCTGTGATGTGAAAAATTCTCTGAAAGGAACTTGAAAAAGAAAGGGATTGTAAATCAAGGTTATATGATTTGTCTATCTTTGATAAGGATAAAAGAAGTCCATCTTAATATTCCAACTACATACTATTCGAGCATAGGTAGAGTACACATCCCACTGACGATCCTTACCTACACAGCTTCATTCATCTCAACATCCTCTTACATGATGCACCTTAAAATTAACAGCACAAAAAGTGAAAAATATTTATATAATTTCCAAGGAATGCAACTGTGAAGCCTCCATGCAAATGCGTGTATATATGAAATAGGAAAAAAAACTGCCAATGAGATATGTAACTTTAAGGCAGTCAACAAGCCATAGGATGGAGGCCTCCGCACCCACACCCCAAAAAGAACACGCACGCGCGTGCGTGCAGAGAGAGAGAGAGAGAGGGAGGGAGGGAGGGAGAATTTATCCTTGAATGCTCGCAATGTTTGCGCACTTATAAGTTGTTATATAATTTGATTGCCTCCAAAACCAGGTAGTTAGAGACTATCTTAAATTCACTACATCCTTTGTGGATAACATCCACACATTTGTCATGTAACAAAACTAACAAATCTTTAAGAGCTCCCAAAAGGATCTAAATATTTCAGTTCTCATGCTTGGAAAAACACTAAGACTATTGTTTTCTTCTTAACCTTTTTCTGGAACAGATCAGTCACATGATCTTAAGAATTAGTGAATCATGTGACTAAATCTTGTCTTACACTACTTTAATAAATAATTAAATATTTTATTAATTCACTTTTATGTGCTCAATACTCTCACGAAAGATTAAATAAAAAGCAATGTTATATGCTTCTCAATTATCCTAGCATCTTTCAATAGAAACTGTTAAGAATTATGTCCTAAAGTCAATTAGCTTATTGTAAATAATTGAATTTTGTATATAAATTATTGATCAATGAATAAAAATTATTTTGATATTTTTCATCACAAGATGTACATCTTCCTTATTAGAACTTTGTATTGTGACGAAGTCCTTAGAACTATATTTTGATCGATAGAGGAGGATTTATCGAATAGTTCTTAAACATGTTCATAACCAAATGATACATCATTAATAGGAACAATGGCATTTATCAAGAGTAGGTAGTTGTATGCTATATAGGTTAGTTGTCCTCATAACAAGGAGTGTGGAGATACTGGTATAGCACACAGGTGAGATGTAGGAGTATATCGTCACTGAACAAGTAATTCATCTGCTGAGCACTTGACTGTCAAGAGCAGCTCGTGAAATATATGAGCATAAGTGTCCCTCAGACCTGAAATCACCATAGTAACTTATAAGCAACTCATTGTACTTTGATACCGAACTATCTGTATTTCTAATACAGTGACGGAAGGCTACTAGGTACAGTCAAATACTTGCGAAATCTATGTATGAATCAAGATGAGATTAATCCCTCTGAATTATAGGAGTTAATACAATATTGTATTTCAATTTAATAAAATCTTGATCAAGACAATCTATGTGATAGATTTGAAAGATTGAAATACGATGTGGATGACTATTTCAGGGTTGATAGTTAAACCTTAGGTCATCTTGAGCATTAGGATCAAAGGGATGAATTATGCGGTAACCATATGTCAAGATTCTTGAATATTGCTTTACAATTATTCAACCTATTTGAAAGTATGAGACTTGATTGAACATGTAGATTAATATAATTAAGAATTAAGTTGTAGGTCATATGAAATTAAACATTGATTATGTTCAGCTAACACTGCGCATGAGGTGCGGATTTGATTTCAGAGATGAATTAAATCAAATCAATGATCTAAGCAATTATGAGAGATTCGATTAGAATTCTAATTACATTAGATCAGATTTAATTTAATTAGACTTAATTTTATTAAGACTTGATTGGATTAATTTATCAAGTTGGACTGGGACAAGAATTCTAATTGGATTAGGATCAACAATCTTTTCAAAATTGGTTCAAATCGAGTTCGAATTGAATTCGAATTGATCCAAATCTGATTTGGTCCACTTAGCCATGTTTTTCAGCTATTCTCTTACCATGTGGGCCGATCAAGGTAGTTGGGAAGGGGTTGGAAACAACCCCCTTCCCTTGGGCATGTGGCACAATGAAGGGAGGCATAAGTTGGCGCCTCTCCTACTTGGTTTAGGAATCTTTGTATTTTATGGAGTTTAGATTTGATTCAAACATAGAGAATCCTGTTCCTATCATCTTAAGGAGTTTGATTTGATCTAGAACATCTTGTCTATTTAAAGAGTGGTGTGGAGAAGAGAATTAATCAATTAACCTTGGCCTAGACGTGGAGATCCTTTTAGTGTGGGTGTCCCCTCATATTAGGCATCACCTCCCCGTAGGCATTTCTCTCCTCTTGGCATCCTCCATTCTTTGGTGGCGGCGTGTGGGCTATTCCAAGGCTTTAAGATCAGATCTCAAGAGTTCTTCTCCTTCTTCTCCGAAGAAGACGTTCATCCATCTTTTCTACAGTGTTTGGCGTGCATGCGAAGTAGAGGATTTACACATCCGAATCTCGTGAAGCATATTGATAGAGGAGCTTCTTCAACCTGTAGGAACCAGATCTAGGGTTTCAGGGTTAGATCTTGAAACTTTTTCAAGATCATACAGCGGAAGACTAAAATAAATCAAAATTTATTTTCTAAGATCAGAAAATCCCTAGATCTAAGATCCTATTACATGATTATTACATAGCATTAAATCAAAAATTAAAATATATAAATATAGCATGAACTACATGTTGATCATATCAACATATTTCTATACTACATCTAATGTATGTATTAAACAATAGATCAGATCTATTACCTTGCAAGTTAGACGTTCTAACTTTGTTGATCTGGGCTTGAGGATGATGTTGCAAGCCGCACACGCATCCGGCCTCTAGGAGTCGTCCACACGAGCCCACGAATCTCGATCAGAAGTCCTGCTTCAGGAAATCAGCACAGTATGCTAGTACTGCGCTGATCCTTCTTTGATGGTTGATCAGGTGCCTCCTTCTTCTTGATTTGGACTCTTCCAAAGATGGAAAGTAAAAGGAGGAGTTTCAGATCTGAGATGCTCTCAGGAAACTCAAGATGAAGGGAGGAAAGATATGAAAACAAAAACCCAAGAAGAAGACCCTCTTCTTCTTCACGTTTTTCTCTCTAGACACCCAAACTTGCGTCTTTTATATCTCCACGACCCAAAGGTATTTCTCTCTGATTTTTGGATGGCACAAAGGTCTCTCAAATCTCTATCTTCTCCTAAAATTTCACGAAGAAACTCGTCTTATATAGAGAGATATGATAGAGTCCTTGTCTAGGTCAAACACCTAGTCAAGGCTTATCCAAACATGGCAAGTTAAGGGACGCCCAACTCTTGAGCACCTCCTTCATATTTTCGTGCATGGATCACCAGAAAAGGGTGCACAATGTATACCCTAAAAGCCACAAAAATTCCAAAAAAAAATTTGGATAAATTCGGTGCAAAATTGAAAGAGTTTTGGATTTCTAAAACTCTATCTCATAAAATTCGAAATCCAAACTTATTCCTTTTAGATTTGATCCAAACCACCTTCCATGTAAGAAAGAAGAGAGGAGACCTTTTGTGAACGTGGGAGAGATCTGGGAGAGGGCTTTTATCACACAAAATAAGTGGAGATTGGCGTTGAATAAGAGAGAGGGCGTGGAGAAGGATTATGTGGCGCAAGGTGGAATCCTAGTCTTACTAGGATTCTGTCTTATGACTTGTTTTAATTTGGTTTCCCAAACCAAATCAAATCAAAATTAGATCAACCCAATTAAAATAGGTCTTAACCCAATTAAGAACCTAATTTAATCAGATTAAATTAGATTTAAATCTGATTTAATTTTCTAATCAAATTAGAAATTAGATTGACCCAAGTCCTAGTTGAACTAGGACTAGTTTTTCTTTGCACTTGGCTTATCCAATAAACCAATTGGACTTGATCCAATCAAGCCCAAAATAAATCTAATTAAATCATATTTAATTAGACTTAATCTCAGCCCATTGGCTTAATCAAATTAAGCCAATTAGCAATCGAATTGCTAATCGATCCTCCTGCAACACTTGCACTGGGTTAAATGTCAATCGTATTGATCATTGAACCTTAGAACGATTCTCAATCGTTGATCAACCATCTGATCGGATCATGAACTCTAATGTGTGTGACCTCATAGGTCCGAACCTAAGCCGGTAGCATAGGAACAAATTCCTATACTAATCGAAGTGACCATCTAGCAATGGTACCCGACGATCAGATAGATCGAATGTGTAGAACAACATCCTTAGAACCCATGCGGATATAGTTTTCATATAATTCATCCCCTTGACCAAAATGATCATAGGACACCCCAGAGTTTAACTGTCAACTCTGATCAGGTTGTCCACATTGTATTTCAAAATATCAAATCCATCTGATGGATTATCCTGACCAAGGTTTTGCTAAATTGAAATACAGCGACTCATTCTTCTCCAACTCTTGGAGTGGTCAATCCCATCTCGATCACACTCTGACTTCGCAAGTACTTGACTGTGCCTAGAAACCTTCCGTCTCTGAATTAGAAATTCAGTTAGTCCAGTACCAAAGCACAGTGAGTTGCTTGCAAGTCACTGAGACGATCTTAAGTCTAAGGGACACTTATACCTATATCCCATCAGAGACATTCTCGACAGCAGAATACTCTGGAGTTGGTCACGTTCAATGACGATGTACCCTTACATCTCACCTGTATGCCATACCAGTGTCTCCACACTCTTTGGTTAAGAGGACAACCAACCTATATGGCCTACAGTGACCTATGCTCGATAGAAGCTGTCGTCCTTATTAACAGCTTATCATTTGATCGTGAACAGTTTTAAGGACATATCGATAAATCCTCTCTTTATCGAACTTAAATAGTCCTAAGGACTTCATCATAACAACGGAGTTCATTAGAAGATGAAAGCTTATGATGAAGATGCCAAATATATTTTATTTATTAACAAATCAATTACAATACTTGGTTGCTCAACCGTCAACAGCTTGACGATTGGCTTTTTGGGACACATTTTCCAACACAACCTTGATCTCTTTTTCCGCTGTGAATCAAGGTGAGAATTCATAACATTATAAAAATTTCAATTGCTAATATATTCTACCTTCTTGACATCCGATGCGATCGGACGAATTTTTTCTTTAAAAACAACGTCTCCAGTACAAGCAACTTAAGCCAAACAAATCACATAATAACAAAAGAAAATTCATTCATTTAAAAATAAACATTCTTCTACATAAACATGCTCAGCCACTTGACGGATGCTTTCAAAATAATTAATTACGTTGATCTATACCTATCTTTTATTAGAAGCCAAGTTTTCAATCTCTCTAAAGCAATGTTAAGCCAAACTAGTAATGGAACCCATACTGGTTGGCCAGCGATACACCAGTTCGACACCCTACCGACACTTGGTACACCTTGACATTTTTTTTTTTTGCTTTTTCATTTTTTCATTTTCTATTTTTTTATTTGTGGTTAAAAATTGTAATGGAATTCTTTGTTAATTTCTAATTTAATCTGGTTTGATGCATATTTGATGTCTTTTTGATGTTTTTCTTATCATGAAAGGGAATAATAGTAGACCAAATGACTAATCGATATATTTACTTAATGCATTTAAAATACAAAATATATGTTGATGTCCAAAATCTAGTGGAGTGTTGATGCGATTTGGAGATGTTGGGATTATAATAGTATCCTAGAGGAGTGTCACACCAAATCTCCATATCATGATAGACCCCCAAAATCTCTCTGGGTTCCACTGGATAACTCATCTGGAAGGAGTAATCTATCTAACTCTTGAGATCCCTTTAGGGTGGGCCATCCAAAAATGCCCATAGCAAAATCCGACCCGAAATAAAGGCATAAATGAGGCATAGCTAATAGGCCAAACATGGGATGAGGCAACAACAGAATGGCTCGATTTAAGATGAAAGTACCTTTAAATGAGGCGAATCTAGTAGTGAAAAATTGTAAATATTATACATCACTTCCTATGTATAAATATTGCTAATATTAGAGAATAATAAGCATAATAATATAACCATATAACTATAACTTCAAACAAAATTGGCTACCACCGTGTCACATACAAATAAGAGTACTACCATATCACGGAGGGAATAAAAAATCCACTTTCCCCATAAGAATTAGGCATATATGGATATTCAAATAAAACAGGGCTTACAAATGATACAGCACATATGGATCCAACATACAGAGTGATAACACAGCAATTATTACATGATCTTAAATGAGAGAGCACATCCAGCAGCAGCAACATGAGTACATCAACGGGCACCAAAACATTCCTCACGAAATAAATTCTAAGGATTATTAGATCACAAACACTTCGAGCTCCCTCCATAAACAAGAACAGAAACATGGGAAAGGGACAACAATACCCCAAAAACCCATTAAATGATACAGCTGTAACAATGCAGACAAGTACATTTAGGTCTTCAAATCAAACATGGACAGTATATAGATCATACAGACTGCTAAAGACTTCAGCTTCATTAATACACCGATGAAGCTTGACAAGAGCTTGCAAATTGCTATCAATACATTCAAAATTTCAAATACCGACTCTTACACCCCCGCCCCCCACATACAAGAAAAAAAATCGCCAAGAACCAACATGACCGCAATACTTTTTACCACACTATTTATCCTAATACCATCCAAAGGATCTTCCAGATTGATACAGAGCATAATACAACATATAGGACATAGAAAGAAACATCATCTTGACAAGCTTTCATAATAAAAAGGTATTGAATACATAGATAGCCAAAAGGAACCAGACCATGAAACAGCTGGATATTGCATTTCCTTGCAGCCAAAATCTTTTAGAATTTCAGATTTAGAAGCCTTTGATATTAGAAGCCAAACAAAGTACAGAAATGATGATGCATGTCCATTTCAAAAAATAAATCAAGGGCACGGTTCAACAAAATCAAGTGTTTCGATTGTTAAAAACCAAGTAGAAGAAATTTTAATACATGTGCAAGTGCAAATCACTTGGAAGGGGAAGGATAAAAATAAAAATAAAAGCTTTTCTACAATTACAAATCATAGGGTATTCTCCCTGTCACACTGCATTATGACAAAGAACTTGCTTGACAAATTATGCTTGGCTGAGGATCAAATATACAAAAATACTTCTAGAAGTGGACCCTAATCAACATGGAAATAGAAGAGTTGTGAAAAACCACCAAACAAGCCGAATGTCAGCCACGTGCTTCCACAGTGGCATCCAGGTGACTCTAGCTGATGTACAATGCATTTGGGATTTGCATACAAAACTACAGACAATTAAATTTCCAGAATCCCACAATGATACAACTTCTCGAAACCTGAATTTTTTCCATCCCCTGATGGTTACAGAATTTTACAAAATTTACAATTCGCCCATGTAAAGAAACTTATCTTCCAAGAATACAAATGCAGTCATGGCTGAGATGTCATGTGGTTTTGAATACAAGTAGAAGCCACATATCATAGCGACACAAGCAATGCCTATAGGAATGAATGTTGTCTCCTCATCTCGTGCTCCAAATAGCAACAACAAAATTAGAAACCATCCACCTTATGTAGCTATTGAATGCACCAACATGTATTTAATTTCATCTAGGTCTGATTTAATAACCTCCATTAGCGGTCAAATATCAAATTTGACCAGTGGTGTCTTCCTTGAACTGATGATAAAAGGAAAAACAATGTCAAAACTTGAACCAGAATTGACCTTGAAAGAAGGAAAAAATAAAAAGCCTATTATATGATTTGATGATGAAACATCTCTGCCATTACATTGAAAAATGTTGCCAAAACCTACGCTAAGAAGCAATCAACTACATGCACCAGATAATTGATCAGGTAAATCCACTGGGGGGGGGGGGGGGGGGGAGGAGGACATCTTTAGGCAACTAATATAATTTTGAAAGGTCCAAAGGAAAATTCCACACAACAGTTAATGCAAGTAAAACCTAACAACTCATAATTTAAATGGCCGACTCTCCAAGGACTGAAAAGGGGATATGGAATTAATTTGGCCCAGGTACATTATTGTTATCTATTACCTTCCAATGGAAGTAACAAATAACTCAATGGTGAAACTGATCAAACTATACAACATGTGTCCTAACCTAACCACCACTAATAAATACTAATACACCACCACACAAGTAACTGCAGTTCTGAACAATATGGATGCATGCTGGTCATTTAGACAAATACCTACCGAGCATCAATGTGCATGTCTCAGAAGCAGCTCCTAGCAAGGGCTTCAAGATCACAGTAATGCCTGCCAAAACTTTCTTTCCTTGGGTACGAATGTCGAAGTTTATGCTTAAGGTGCTATTGGGATCCCACACCAGAAACTCGGAAGTGGGAATATTAAGGGATCATGCTTCCTAGTCTTAGGGAACATGAAGTTCCCAGCTTTGATTCCTCGCAGTAATTGGGACCTGAGGTAGGAAAGCATAACCTACCAATTTCACCAATACATCTGATTTTTAAGTCTTTCCAATTTTAAAAAAACTAAAAGATTCATAGGATTTCATCACCTAAGTTCCAAAACAAGATCTTATCTCAAACCAATTAGATGGTTAATTACTTCAATTAGGAAATGGATCCCGATATTCAATAAATAAAAGCAGTGAGTTAAATGTCAATTCTAATAAGATAGGAACATATATTATGCACAACCATGAAAACAAATTACTTCAAATCATCAATTGAAAAGATATAGAATATTGAATATTCATAGTGCACGTAAAATCAGAACTACTTGAAGCCTCAAATAATTGGCCACTTTTGGCATGGGTTATACCTTTTGTGAAAAAAAAAACTCATATTGTTATATTTTTAAACAACATAGTGCTTATGATCATTTTTGCCCATTTTCAATGAGGATTTTTTTGGGACTCTCAAGGAGATGAAAACAGTTGTTCATGTTGGATTTTCTATAGACGCAAGTGTATGTGGATTTCAAAATTTTTTAAAATCCAAAACACAGCGAAAAAATCAGATTAAAATACTTTTAATCTAAGCATGCATTCATCATATGAAAGCACCTATGGATCTAGTTCATATGCTGAAATTAATATAAACTGATTTTAGGAATAACAAACAAAAGTCTGTAATTAATTCACATACCTGAATCGCTTTCCCTTTGCTTCAAACCTGTAACTAGGATTGTATTCGATTCAATCCCTGGATCTGGGCCTGGATGAGTTCTGAATCAACAGCACAAGCGTCTTGCATCTACGGATATCCACAAAGCCAACCTCAATTATTTTCTGTTGGATCCTGCTTATCGGAACCAAAGCCTAAATAGGCTTGAACCAAACCTGGAGAGGCTTTTAATTTTGAATCTTTTTGATCTTTCTTTTTTGATTCTTGAAGAAACCAAGAATCCTTTCTTGATTATTCAACTAATCAAAAAGAATAACAATCAAGAATTGGTTGTAACTAACTCTCAATAAACTTGAGAGCAAAGAGAACAAGAACCAAACAAGTGGCACCAACTAATTGACACCACTCCCTATGTGCCGCCCACCCTCTTTTTGGCTCCAAGGGAGGATGCCAAGAGAGAGAAGAGGCATGGGCTAGAGAGAGGAAGAGAAGGGGAGGCATGGGCCCAGTGAAGGTGGCAACAAGGAGGGAGGAGAAGAGGTTTTTTCACAACTAAAGAGCTAGAGTCCTTTATATAGACAATTTAAGAATGTCCTAATTAAATTAGGATCTCTCATTCTAATCATATTAGAATTTCTGATCATAATATAGTTAGACCAAATAAATGGGGCGCCAGCCATTACACACCCAAAGCCACACCCTACTCTAGGCGTCCCATCATATGGGATCCAATTGAATGCACAAATCAGCCCACATGTTTCCATAAATTCTCTTCAAGGGTTCTTAACTAAGAAATTCTTATTTGATTTAATCTAAATCATAAATTAATTATCCAACAATTGGATCTCATTGAATCAAATTCAATTAGGTTCAAATTAAATATAGAAATTGATAAAAACTTATCATATAAGTAAACCAACCATAAGAAAAATTGGATTCACCCAGGTGCTAACAAGGTTAACATGAATCCAATAGAATTTCTCTAAATCCATATAAATTAGTGCTTCATGAGCCCAATTATAATCAATTCAGGTCTTCTCCCTTTATGTATGACTCCATAGATTCAATTCTATCTGGTAGTGAGAAATACCATGATCTCTATCATAGATATCACTAAAATCTCTTTCAATAGATCGAAACAGTTCCACTTTAACTCGATAAGGACTATTGATCCAAAATGATCCTATTGAGCTCTCACGATCCACGAGTGACATCTAGCAATATGTAGTAGCAATCCAGCAGAATCGAAATAGAATCTCTAGGTGCAGTTAATGCATGATGCAGTCCCTCTATTATGAATTCCGACTAGATAGCAGGTCATGGATAAATATCAAATCTCATCATCAGTCATATGATAGATGTGATCCACTCAAGTCCAATAGTGATTCCAAATGAAAACTCCTTTCCATTAATCACACTACTATGGTCATAGACTTGTGGACTTAACTTCTCAAATCTCATAGGACTACTCTCTATCAAGGTCGATAGATCCCATTTAGATGCATACGTTGCTCGCATAGCTCAACCAACTGAAGCCAACATCTACTACAAAAAACTCATAATCAAGTTAATGTTTATGTGTAGTCAAACTACAGCAGTCTTACTGTGAGCAACTGTAACACCACAGATCAAAGAATCAGTCACACAACTACGGCATCGAGATAATCACTGACGATCGAATAGAACTCTATGTGATCTCTCGTATGGTCACACTCAATACTAGTTGTTCTCTAACAAATATCCGTACTTTCCGCTCAATGTCTCTGCACTATATATTAGAGATTCATCTATCCCAAAGGAAGCGAACCATGCGTCGATCTATTTGGATAGATCACCGTCCCCATGACTATTCTATAACCAGAAGCAATTTAGAAATCAATTATACATATCTCTAATTCTCAATATTTGAGAATATGTATCGTAATATCAGTTTCAAGGACGATTCAAGGACACATAATACTTGAATGAAAAAAAAACTTGCCCTTTATTGATTAAATCAATAGTTTACGTATAAATATATGTCATAGAACAAAAATGTGTCAACCAACAATTAGCTTCTAGGACATACATCTAACAGTTCAACCATTCCATGCAAACTTTAAGAACCTGAATTGGAAAAAACAAAAATGCTTAAATGCTGTAAAGTTGCATCCTTCCAATTGAACAGATGCAATCATAAACCTCAATTACTTTGGATGCATTCCCTCTTTCAAGAAGCTTCTGAGAAGGAGAAGTGCTGGACTGTGTGAAAGCATAGATAGGTGTGCCTGTCCATACCATATGATATATACTATGCCAGAGAAACATGTGGTAACTGGCAAGGCTACATGCCAGTGTATGCTGCCAATTTTTGCTAGTCTCTGCTAGGAATTAGCACGGCACAGCATGACATGCATTATGCCATTGCCAGGCAAAGACAATACTAGCTCATGGCCCTTAAAACTTGGTATCGAAGCGCGATGAAAGACGACAGTCCCAAGCTAACTTTAGTACAATATGGGAGAAAGATTCCAAAAATCCTCCAATTAAACCAGAAAAAGCCCTTAGAAGGAACTAGCAATGACTAACAATTCATAGAACCAACCCTGAGGGAACACGGCTTTAGTTATAGTTCTTGTTTTCCTTGAAACAACAGTCCTACAACAGAAGAATAGACAAAGGATAACCAAAAAGAAGAGGCTATGGTTTGATTGGCCTCAAAGCTCCCCCAGGCCCCAACTCCTTCCATCTCTCATCTTTAGGCATGACATGCTCCACACATTTCTCATACATAAATCAAGAGGATTTGCCCGTGCATATCACTCTGGCTCCATTAGCCAATATAATGTCCTTTTTCTGAATACATATAGCCAATATAATATCTAACCAGATCATAATAGCACATTTTCTAACCCATAGTAAAAATACAAATATGATGATAATATTCTTTAAGATCAAATATTGAAATTTCAGCTGAATTAATCAGTATTAACTGAAACTAAGTGAATTTTTTTATTTTGGCCAGTTTTAGCTAGTGTTGATTATGTTTTTCTAGTATTAGCAGTCAGCCAAAACCAGCAGCATTTTTTGAAACTATTCAATGTGAACTTCTACTGCTGTCTGGGACCAAATAGAAGGCCTCTTCTCATTTTACAGAATCTTGAGGGACAACAAAGGGCAGTTGATGTCACCTCAGTGTCACCCCCTTGTTTCTTGTTTGAAAGTTTGCTGACGAAAGATGCAATGGGCATTGTTCATCCGTCTCCCACCCTAAGAACTAGTCGTTGAACACATTTCTCTTTTAACTCTGCTCCCTGACAGCAATCTGAAGAAATAAACAAAGCTAGAAATAGTGTGACCCAATGTAAGAGTAGAGATTAGTTCAACAAGAGCACACACGAGAACATGGCCATTTAACCTACTTATGGTGAAAGTGACATTGGCAGTGCAACAATTGCAGGCAGCAGGCTCAAGTGAAGGGCGATGGTGCTCTAATTTGATCTTGGATTTTATGACTGTCAACATATCAGGAGACAAGACATAAATATTGAGAGCATCAGTCCTACAACTTGAGGCACAAGTAGCGGTGCAATCGAACCAACCCAAGCCAAGTTAGTAGCTAGAAGCTTGAGCTAGACTTGATTCAAAATACTCAGGCTTGAAACTTGACTTGAGATCAATCGAGTCTTAATATCTAAGCTCGAACTCAACTCCATCATAAATAAGCAATGCTTGAGATCGACTTGACTTGAATATCAACCAAACCATACTCGAGCTCGAATTCAAGCCTTGGTCATAATTAAAAAATATGGTTAAAATAAAATATAATAATATATATAATTAAAATAAAATATAACATAAATATTATATTTTAAATTATTAAATTAATAATATATATTATTAAAAATACATATACTTGACTAGGCTCGCAAGCCTTCGAGCCAAGTATTTTGCTATTTAAGCTCGACTTAAAAGATTGTTCGAGCTACTCAAGCTCAGTAACCATCGAGTTAAGTCGAGCTTGGGCCCAAATCGAGCTCAAATAGTTTATTTGCACCCCAAGGCACAAGTGGATCATACATATGCAAGTCATGTGAGACACAACAATGCATCCGATTCTAGTGATCATTTGAGCCAAAGCCACATAGATTCCAAGTTGGCCTCTTCAGGAAGTTCAGGATATGGGTATGGCACTCACAAAAGGTACATGCTTGGAACTTTCATGACTTCATGAGGGCAGCCACACAATTGCAGCAAGAGTACATGTGCCCAATGACAACATGATAACATCCATGTTCCGGAAATGAACTCTCTCATTTACTATTCTCAAACCCATCAATATTCCCATCTACATCATGATAATGATGG
This sequence comes from Elaeis guineensis, assembly GCF_000442705.2. Lineage (NCBI taxonomy): Eukaryota > Viridiplantae > Streptophyta > Magnoliopsida > Arecales > Arecaceae > Elaeis > Elaeis guineensis. The sequence continues at coordinate 21,340,949 of NC_026001.2, forward strand.
CAATAACCATCATTATTTGTGTGATCTACCTCACAGCACTGTGGTACTAAATTGGTAGACGTAACTAATTTGGTACTCATGAACATTTTTCAGTTTATACATAATTAGGTGCTAGGCAATTTCTGATACTGATCTTCAATAGGTCAATACATACGTGTGATATAATTAATGCATTTAGCTTCATATAGTTTAGCTTCAGCCTGATATACCTGACTTACATTATTATCCTAGACCAAAATATAATAAAATGATGTAAATAGCTTGCCTTGATTTCTTTTATGATTCTCCAAATATTTTCTATTTTTTCTTGGATTTTGTTCTGGATTTTTGAGCCAAACTTCGAAACTCAGAGTGAAACCATTAAAGCCATGGAAATAACCAAACCCAACATGTTATTCAAGAGGATCGAAACCAAAAGTGAAACCAAGATTGAGTTTTAAAACCCATGTATCTTTCACAAGCAACATAATCAACAAATTAGTGTTGAGACTTAAGAATATAGATGAGGATTGGTCAAATGCTTGCTAATTGATTACATATCTTACATACAAGGAACTATTTATCCAACTCTTTTTTAACATGACAATCAGCCTCTTCATGCCTAATCCACTTAGAACTGGATCGCTGACTCAGTAAATAGTTGCCAACAATCATAGAACATCATTGTTAGTTCATCACAAATCCTTAAATTATAAACTTTGCAATATGAGCATGGCCCTTAATCACCTGTGTCAAAACTTCCAATCACACATAATTTCTCACTTGATGCTAGCAGATTGCTTTCAATGACGATGCAATACCTGACCATTGATCTCATATTTAAGGGAGTATGTTAATAAACACCTAAAACACTTCCTAGGCTAAATCCTCATGCACCTACCTTTGCACCTCCACTAGGACTCCTCAAGAAGAAAACAGAACACCAAAGCCGTGTGACTGATCATCTCTGGTAGACCTATTAATTGTCAATACTCTTTAGATATATCATATATCCCATCAAACATCACCAATAAAACCCATCTAACTCTGAAGACTCCAATAATCACTTGAACAGTGAAGAGAAGACCTAAAAGGGAAACACTCAACTTATCGATGCATATGAAAACATTGTAGCACATATTTTGCATGATGGAATCAGTGAATGGATAATCTACAACCACATTATCTACAGAGGAATGTATATGAAAATCAATTACGACTTGTCCATTATCTCTAAGCATTTCTTAGTCATATTGGCATGTGTTTATGTTGCTACTTCCAAACTCTTGCAATAAGATTCCTAGCATCCAATGACCATCTAATTTGACTTTAAATCAATCAAATTTCTACATAATATTGAACTCTACATGGACAAAGAAGAATACTTGTTGAAGTACGCTTCCTAGTACTTATTTTTGTCATTGTTGTTCCCGCTAAAACAGACATATGATGCCTAAAACCAAAAAAAGATGGGGATAGAGGGGAGTTTAAATTAGGTAAAATTATTTTGTTGGTCAGCATGTCTCTCAAAAACCAGAAAATGCTCCACTAGGGGAGGAATCAAGAATCTAAAATGAAGGCTATGGGAACTGAAGAATGTGACCCTGATGCATGTTGTGAGAAAATAGAAATTTGAAAAGGTAATTTACCTCATAATCTTGCAACCACTTTTGACAACAAGTTGGAGAAAAATATACTAAAAACAGGATGACCATTGTCAAACTATTGGATGAAACCAAAGGAAACTATTGAAGATCGAATTGGCAAGCAGACAAGAACACCAAAAACACGTCACAAATTCTGACACGTCTCCTGTCAGAAATGAAAAAATCCAGCATCCAGCCGTATGGAAGGACAACAAACACATGGCCGACAAGGAAAAAAAAAAAATCCTTTTAAATCTAATGAAACACTCAGAAGAACCAATGATTAGTATAACTCTCTCTGGGAACCTGATCAATAGGCTGGTGGGTTCTTAGTGACGATAAACAGCAAGCATCATCTACCTACAGCACAGCAAGCATTAAATTCACTCACTTGATTAAGTCATAACTTTATGAAAATTTTGACAATACGGGAAATGATCTCTTTAAAGTTGGTTTCAGCAGCATCACAACAGCACTGTTGGTGTACAAACGACCAGCATATTAAGGTAATGCCAGAATGGGTCTTGGGTGAAAAAGGCAAAAGTTCTAAATTATGAAATTATGCTAGCAATAAGGATGATAGGAGTGAATTTTCTAACCACGGGGTTGGATATTTTTAGTAGAACCCAAAAGACCTATGAGGCATGGACAAAGGAATATAACACGAAACAGATACATGAGTATGGCAATCTTTAAACAAAAAACAAAAAAAAGAGAGATGCAATACACCCTGGATACAGTCATAGATATATAGTTCTTATAGTTTTACACATATGTATAAGAACATCCATAAAGCACAATGGATCAGCACAAATATTCATAAGATCAAAGTCCATTGTCCATTCAATAACATCAACATCCAAAAACTCCATCAATCAGAAAGCATTCAAATCCACGTATGTCCACGAATCGGATTCTACTAACCCAACAAGAGGGGAAAGCAAAGATTTTTCTCCCCTCTTCAAGGATGATGTGCATTCTTTCCTGCACCTTCTAGTTTCTTTCACTTCTTTCTTCCCTTAATTGATCATCATCTTTGCTAGTGTTAATCAACCAAAATCTCAATGACATAACAGAAGTAGTGGATCTTTTGGCTTGCAAGGATCCTATTAGAGGCTAAGAGCTATACCAAATGATGAGCACCTTGGCATGGCTGCAGATGACAACAATGTGTTTTCCATCTCAAAGACAGATACCATTAAAGTGAAACTAAAAATCGTGGCGCTTAATTTATAATTTCTATCTCAACAACGTGTTTCATGCATCTTGTGCTTATCTTCTTCAACGATTTTTATAAAAGAAATCGAAGACAAGGTATTCCAGTTGCAGCCGTAGAAACGATAGACTAAATAGATGGATAGAGAGGTAAAAGTAAAGATCAAAGAGGAAAGAAGGGGAATGGCGCAATCAACTGTTTAGAAAATTATCCACTTGGAAGTGACTGTGGCAAAGTCTTAGCATATATTTTTCATATAAAAAAGAGAGAATTTTCTTTTTTAAAAGTGAGGATTGACCGCATCTGCTTCTGAATCTTCAGGAGTCCCATCTTTTAATCAAATTCACTTACCTCATTACTGCAGAGGGATCTATTCCTGCTACGCCGCCGCTGCGGGCCAACTCCAGCTGGAGCCGTGGCCGGGCCGGAAACATACACTTCTGGGCACTCGGTGCTCCCGGTCAGCACAATTTTATGAGCTCCTCGTCTCCCACTCTCCTCCGTAACAACAACCCCCTGTAGCTAACCGAAGGTGGATCGAATCACTCCAAAGCAGCACATAAACGGCACGGGACAAGAAGCAATCTAACTCATGGACTTCAGGGCAGCTCTCCCGGGTCCTTGGATCTACCTCGGCTTCCACCCCTTTCGCCGGCTGGCCCTCGACGTCTTCGGCACAAATCACCTGAAAAGTAGAAGATTAGAAGCAAATGATTTCTGCCGAAATGTTGGTATGTGGATTTGAGAGCGAGGATTGGTTTACCTCGTCGCTTCCGGGGCCACTTGAGTTCTGGAAGAAGGGGACGGCGATGAGGACGAGGACATGAGGAGCAGCGAAAACGGAGAAGAGAGCCATGGCTTGGAGATGCGTGTGGAGAGAGGGAATAGAAAATAATAGATGAATAGCTCCAGTTTATTTATAAAATGGTGTCGAGCGCTTGAGAGGAGAGAGTCTGGAGGACGACGACGCGAAGAACGACGCGGGAATTGGTTAGGATGGAGAAATTACCTCGCAGGTGCTGCGAGGAAGTGTCCGCCCGGTAGTCATCGGCAGCTAAAATGAGCTCGGTAGCTCGAAAAGGAGCGGGCGCGTCCGCTCTCCGCGTAATATTCTCTCTCCGGGACGGTGGACTTGGGAAGTCTACCAAAAATTTAAAAAAAATAAATTTACCTTGGAGTGTTCTGCTTTTGAAAACAGAAAAACAGAGAACTCTGTTTGCTGGGTTTTCCAGGATGGAAGGCAGGATGTTGGTGATGTGACGGCTCGGCTCGATAACTCGGGAACATCTCTGACACGACTTGCTATTTTGAGTAATAACCTTTCTCAATTTTTTCTTGCCAAAAAAAGAACCTATCCTTTTTCTTTTTTTTTTTTTTGTGTGTGGATCCGTGAAGGAGGGCAAAGCCCAAAGTTCTATTCAATAGATTTTAAACTCTGAGACTATGTTTTCCTTTTTCTTGTTTTTTTGGATAAACAGTAGAGCCAGTGGCAATGCATTAATAAAACTGAAAAGAGTGCAACTAAGAGTAGCTAATCACACAAAGTGAGTATCAAAATGACCAAAACCTCCCGCAACTAAAACAGAAGCATGAGAAGATTATGTAGAAGTAACAGTAGAAATAAATAAGCCCTACGAAAAAAAGAACTTTGTAAAATTCCATAACTACAAGAGTCATATGGCAACAAACAAGTGATGATGCAGTAGCTTGTAGATGATGAGAATAGCACTATAGAAAAGAGATCCTCTAATCTTGTATGATGAATATAGATATAGAGAAACAGTAGAAGTTTGAAGGAACACGAGCTATTGGTGGAATAGATTGCCACATTTGTAAATTGGGATATGGAACATATATGAGGACCATTGCACATGAATTGGTATGCAGTTTGAACTCTGTTGATATACAACAAACAAACTACACAGAGTATCAAGAGTTGATGATGTTCTTGAAGAAAGTAAATAGAATAATGCGCCACCTTCCATGACTCAAGTTTTATAGAAAAACTAACAAATATTTTTTTAGCAGACTTCAAGTATAAGTCAGTATCCAGACCTCTTGTGATTTCCTTGTTTGTAATTGTGAAGCAGAGCATAAGAACTGGAGATGTGGAAAAGTAACGCAAGTATCTGTTGAGTCTAATGCAAGGAGACTATAATAACCATCATAACATTGTCCATTATAGATTGGCCTCTATAATTTTTTTTCTTTCTTAGCGGAACAATGGGAAGCTACTCACAAATATCATTTATTTAAATAAGACAAGGGAAGAGCATATAATAAGGGAAAAAAGATAAAGCAAACAGAGCAGAAATGGAAAAAAGAGAATAAGCAAGAAAAGGAAGGTAGGGGAGCTGCTATTTAACCTCTTATTTGGAATTATTAAATATTGAAATAATGATTCTTTACGGTGGCTATCTGCATTGTCTATTCAAAGTGATCTAGAGAGTGATAGCAAAGAGATACAACTGAGACTGAGGAATTTTTGGCCATCTATGGAGGTAACCATGTGTCATGTCATAAGAAGTGAAGAAACGTAGTCAGTGTCAGTGGAGGTAATGGTGAGACAAAGCGAGGATAACTCTCCCACCTGCCACCCATCACCAAATGGAAGAGTAAGCTGGTCTCTCCACCACTTCTCAGGCCCATATGTTCTCTTTGCTGCACATCAGGCCCGCACCACATACAAGTCTTTATCTAGCATGCTTGTAGCTAAGAACTTCCGTCCTCAAAGGTTTGTGAAAGAGTTTTAGGAGTAAAGATGGAGAATGGGGAACATTAGCCTATTTGGTTCAGTGAAACAGTTTCTCGTCAGCGGCTAATATTATTTGGTTTGGAATTGTTTACTTCTGGTTATGTGATTCACTGAAATGGAAATCCAGTTGGGACTATCGACTGTTTGGAGGAAGTTTCTTGTTACACTCATTAATAAGGGGCATTAAGTTTACGGTGTTCGGCAAGCAAAGTGCCCAATCTGCCTTTGGAGAAAAGTTTATTGCCTTAGTTTTTAGTCAGATCATGTTAGACCAAAGGATTGCTGATTATGACCTAGATTTACCTCGCTATTAGCTTTCCCTTTTCCAAAAGAATGCAAAGTTTATGTTGTTCTGTTCTGAAGCCAAGAATAGAGCTCAAGGAGGATGACGTCATGGCTAATCCTTGGTCGTATCTTTCTTAAGCCAAGAATAGAGCTCATGGAGGATGACATCATGGGTAATCCTTGGTCGTATCTTTCTGAAGCCAAGAATAGAGCTCATGGAGGATGACATCATGGCTAATCCTTGGTCGTATCTTCGAAAACCATATGCAAAACCAAATGAATACTCCCACAAAGTTACAGTGTCTATGTACAAGCTCATAAAATATTTATTTTGCACGCATATCTTTATTTTTTGTTATTATTATTTTTTTTGATATACACCAATGCCATCTAAAATCATTAAGAAATAAGTGGTTTAAAATTAAAATAATCAGAATATCCATAAAGATAGATATTTCACAAAATTATATGAGTATACACAGAACTACCAACTTTACGGATGTTTATACAATTTTGCATATTTATAAGGATATATACTCAAAAAAACTTATTAAAAAAAGTTCAAAACTCTATTGAAACTTATCTCTTTTTTTTTGATAAAGCGGAACATTTAACCCCTTCTAATGTGAATATATCCAAGATAATCAGAAAATAAAATATCTTTAAAAGAAATAAGGATCTCATATAAATTAGTCCAAAGGTACGATCCAGAGTACTCCACAACAAATGCAGCTACCCCAATCAACTGTCGTATTTGCCTCATAGAAATAGTAAAAATTACGCATTCCAATAATATGGATGCTATGTCATGCAGTAGGGGGTGTTTAGCATCTCCATGCATATACCGATAAAGCCAACACATCATAGTGGCTGAATTACCCTCAATAGATAGATAATCAGCATGAAAAATCTGACGTGCATAAGTAATCCCAACCCACACAGTTTGGAGTATTACAGAAAGAATAGATGGATCAAAGAGATGACTCTCCCTGGTCACTACAAGTTCGAATGTGAAATTGTAAATGACGAAGCCAACACCACCACTCCTATCTCTGATACTGCCATCGAAGTTGATCTTAAAAAATCTCGAAGAAGAAGCTCCCAGATGACAAACACATTGTGGGCCGCTACCTAAGCAGGTTGGGAGTCCAAACTTACCAAGTTTTTCATGACTTGGTTGAATCAACAAGTCAAAAAAAAAGGCCAAATGATATTGTCAATTTATCTTTGTTTCACATCTTAACTAGGTCAAGTTAGAAAATTAGATGACCATTTTGATAATATTATTATTCTTTCTGATTTTAATGTACTTAACACTATTGAGTCTATGACATCTATATATTCTATATTATTTTTAAAAAATATAGTTATTGAATTTAAATTAATTATGGATATTTAGATCAATAAAATATTTTTTGTGATTTATAAATGATGAGTTGTTGGTCATTTGTTGAGGAGAGAATTTCATAAAGGCATCAGGATTTATTTTACCAGAATTGATGTCAATATAGAATCACATGGCATGATAATACTGATCTTTTTTATCATCCTCTTTAATTAAAAATAATTGAATTATGTTCACTAGAATTGACTTTTGCTATTTGAGCATGTGCTTCAAAGACTATTAAATTAATCATACGACTTATTTAAGTTAGAGGTAAATGTTGATTTGGCCCATGTATTCCAATTTCAGACTATATTAACATATCATAAGATTAATCAAACAAGCTTTGGGGCACATGCTCAAATGACAAAAGTAATTCCAATAAAGATAATTCAATCACTTTGAGTCATGAAAACTTGACAAGTCTCAAACGAGTTTTGATCATTTTTAATAATTTTTTTGAGTGTATATCCTCTTAAATACGTGGAATTGCATAAATATTCTTGCAAAGTTACTATTTGCGTGTAAACCCTTATAAATTTTTTGTTTTGCATATCTTCTCATTAAAGGCATTTTTAGTCATTTTAATTTTTAAACTGCTTATTTTTATAATGGTATTAGATAGCACGTACATATATGCACACAAAAAAATAAAAAGTATATATATAAAATAAGTATTTTATAGGGGTATATATATAAATAATAATTTTGTAAAGATATTAGTGTAATTTCACATATTTAGAACGATATACATGAAAAAATTCAACAAAAAACTCTTGCAGTGTTCTATTTTGTATAATACTAACAATAGAAATTATAAAAATAAGAAACTTTGTTGGCTTGGTTTTCCACAATAGGAGGCAGGATGTTGGTTGATGCGATGGCTTACTGGTTTCATCGATTTGCAATGGCTAGGGTCGCCTTGCTAAGGGTGATAATCTATGAATCAACTTGCCAATCTGAATGATAACCTATCTGAATTAGGTTCTTGGGTCCAATATAAAATTTCGAACTACAAAAGATCATTCTCATTATGTATCTGTTAAATAGATCATATTCAAGTTATTTAACTGATTTTAATTTGGTCCAATAGTTGGATAATGTAGGTATAGTTATGAAATTTAAATCATTTAAGATTTGTTTATCCTGTTTAATCTAATACAATCTGTTTTTGAAACATCAGATCCAGTTACCTCTTTAAGGAAAGGGTTCAATTTAGATTGTTAACCTATTTCACAAACTAATTGGGTTGCAATTGATAGATTTTCAGTTCGATCCATATAACATCTGATCCAATTTATTTGCTACCCTTAGCTAAAGTTGCCTCTACCAATAGCTTAGCTTCATAAAATTGAGTTCATAAGATATTAGGCTCATTGACCTTTACCTAGTGACATTTGTAGTGTCATTTTTAGTTACAATTATTACATTAATGACCATTATAACTTTCTTCAAAAGACTCTGGCCAATATTTTCTTTCTTTGCTAAACAATGGCAAGGTAGTTCAGAAATTTCATTTAATGATTAAAACAAGTGAAGAACCGCAATAAGAAAAAAAATATAAAAACATAGGAGAAAAGGAAAAAAGAGAATAAAAAAAAGAAAGGGAAGGAAGGGGAGCGCCTGTGTGCCCCTGTTACTTAGAATTATTAAATTTTAAAATAATGACTGTTACAATGGCTATCTATATTCTCTATTGAAATTGTTTTAGAGAGAGATAACAAAGAAATATATAAAGGAAAGTGAGGATTTGTCAGCCATCTATTGATGTAGTCATATTACATGCTATATAATTTTCATTTACTATTTCAGTTCTTGCTCAGTCAAGAAAAAAGTGAAGTAAGAAACTTAATTAGTGTCGATGGACATAATGATGAACACAGTGAAATAGAAAATAGAGAGTTGTGAGGATAACTCTCCCACTTGTCACCCATCACCATTAAGGCATGAGCAGTTGTGCTAATCGTAGGATATCTTTAGATATGAAGGGTAAGTTATTTAAAGCCATATCATGGAAGTTTAAGTTTTTATGTAGGTATGCAAGAGATTTTTGAATGAATTACCCAATAGAGTGCATAGCTTTCAAATGGTAGTTGTCAATAATTGTGATTTTAATTATAGATAGGTATATTAAGGAACTTACAAATAAGCTATTCCTATTAAATATATGGGGATGCTAAACAACTCAAAAATGGGCCTTTTGAGAGAGAAAAAGAGAGGGACACATGTACAAGTAATTCAAAGACTTTGTATTACAATAGTAGAGGTGAGAGAGTTCCTTCATATTCTTGCCCAATGTATTAAATTGAGATATTAAAAGTTATCAACTAATATGATTAAATAGTATCGGCAATTGATTTATATATAATTTCAACTTATATATATTTAGATGTATAACTTCTTTCGTATTCATTTCCTTTCACTACAAAAAAAATAGTTTTTAATGATGGTCATTAGCGACGACAATTTTGCCATCGTTAATAACCCCTTTTACCGACCATCAATAGCGGCAAAAAGATAAACCATCGAAAAAAAGAAAAAATTATTAGCGATAGCATTTTTGGTTTTTAGTGATGACAACATTGCGTCGCTAATAAGTAATAATTTTTTTTAAATTGAACCGTAAGATTATTAATGATAAAAATACCTTATTAGAGATGGTAATGTTCGTCGCTAATAATCATTACCAACAACATTATTAGCGACTGCTTTTGGCATCACTAATAACTCTAACTTTTTTTCCAACTATTTTGCCTCCCCCCCCCCACCCTCGTTTTACCCCACCCGACGACTAAGATCCCTAACACCCTCCCCTGCTCCCGACCCACTCGCCTGCCCCCGACCCCCCTCCCCAGCCCTTTTGATTTCTGGGTTGGCTCCCACGCCAACGGCCGCCCTCGTTTTCCCCTACCCTTTACCCTGCCCTCGTTTTCCTCCACCTGATAACCGAAACCTCCATTTTCTACAACCCTCCTCCCTGGCCCCCAAACCCCCTCTCTGACCCTCTGGGTTTTTGGGTTGGCTCCCCCACTGGTGACCGCCCTCGTTTTCCCCCACCCCCTCCCTCGCCCTCATTTTTCCCCACCTGATGATGAAAATCCCAGTTTTCTCCGATCTCCTTCTCCGGCCCTTTTGATTTTTGGGTTGGCTCCCCCATCGGCGATCACCCTTGTTTTCCCCCACTCCGCTCCCTCGCCTTCATTTTCTCCCACCCAATGATCGAGACCACTGACCCCCCTCTCCGATCCTCATTTTTTTCCTCTCAATTTTTGGGTTGGCTCTCTCTCTGGTGACTAGCCGACTCCCCCCCACCCTCTCATTCTCCCTCCTATCCTCGATTTTCATCTCTCCCACTAGCGATCGTGACCCCCACTCTCTTCCTCTCTTAGTTCCCTAGCACCGCCTCCCCCTTTGTCATCCCCATGCTGTCGGAGTCCCGCACCATCATTCTCTTGCCGGATCCACTGCCATCCTTGCCCGATCTATCGCCCCCCTTGCCGAATCTACCATTCTCTAGTCGGATCGCCGTCTCCATCCCCGCACCATCATTCCTACATCGTCGGTGTCTCTGAGCCTGCATTTTCATGCTTTTGGTGAGTATTAGCGACGGCGGCTGAGCCATCGCTAAAAGTCTTTTTATTTTAATATATTAATTAATTTTAATTAGATATTAATTTAATTAATTAGTTAGTATTTTATTTAATAATTATTAGGGCTGGAGCTGGGTCCGGGCCTACTCGATGGGCTTCAGGCCAATCCGAATTCGAATCAGGCTTCGGGCTACGCTTGAAATAATTCAGGTCGGACTTAGGTCTAATTACAGGATCCATTTTAATTTTAGATCGGGCTTGGATATATCTTTGCCCCAGTCCAGGTCCGACCCGAGAGTGGGTCCTGTACTACCAGCCTGCATCCAACCAAAAACCAGTAGTGCTTTATTCATAAAGAGGCTATGATGACTGCTTGTGTGAGATGTGCCTAAAGAGTCTATAGAGAGATGGAGGTGATACATTTCTGTTCTTGTTGTTGTAGTTACAGGGCAAGCTTGAACGATCTGTTACATCGCAGGCAACCATTTGCAACCACCTTATGGTTAAAAGTGCAAAGAAACATGCAATGCCTTATTTTCCAATGGCAGATCTGAGCCTTCTTCTTTTCCTTTTTCTCTTATTTATTTCGTTGGTCTCTGATTTAAGCATTATTTTTAAGTTTTTATTTTTTTTTTTAAATTACTCCTAGTTTGCAACCTTCTTATTTTGTAGCCATCTAATGGTTCGGGCCTGCCCAAATGGGTTCGGATCGGGCTCGAGCCTGGGCTAGGGCCAGGCCCGGGCTTGGTTTTTCTTAAAATCATCGAGTCTAAGCTTGATCGAAAGCTTGAAAAGAATTTTTGGGTCAAGCTCGGGTAGAGGTGGGGGGCTTGGGAAGGCAATCGGGGGTTCGGAGAAGCTATGATAACTGCCTGTGCGAGATACAGCTAGAGAGTCTAGAGAGAGATTGATGGAAGTGATATATTTCTATTCTGGTTGTTGTAGTTGTAGGGCAAGCTTGGATGGTCTATTACATCATAGACAATTGCTTGCAGCCACCTCATAGTTAAAGGTGAAGAAGAACTTACAATACCTTATTTTTCTATGGTAGATTTGAGCCTTTTTCTTTTTCTCTCTCTTGTTTACTTTGTTGGTCTTTGATTTAAGCACTATTTTAAGTTTTTATTTTATTTTTTTTAAATCAATGGGTTCAAGCCAGACTCATGCCTCTCAGAGTCATGATACTTTAGCGAAAGTATTTGAAAATGTGATTTCAAATTACTACAGATAAACAACTTTCAGATAAACAAGATGAATATAAGTGTAACATATTTTTGGAGGTGGCAAGATCTGGACATCAACTGTAGCAAGTTGATTTCTAATCATGATTCTAAACTTTTTTGCATACTTATCATAAGAAAATCTATAATATTTGGACTCGAGATGCACACTTAAAAAGTAGAATCAACTCAAGAAATAAGAAAGATTCAAACCTCCAAGATATTGCGCTCTCTATCTTGAGGACGTTCACATGTAAAGGTCAATATTTTAGTTACTTATTTTTCTCAGCTGAGCTCATTATCACAGCCATCACAATAGATAAGCCAAGCAGTATTAATATTTTTTTTACTTGCTTTAAATTTTTATATTTAGAAACTTCACATAGTTAAACTTGAGTCAGATGAAGGAGATCTAGAGATCAAAAGTCAATCTTTCTATTTGATGGATGGGATGGAGGCATATACATCCGTATCGTCGAATGAAATGGATAAAAGTAATCCGTTTAAGAATCAGAGGAGTATATCAAAATATACTCTTTCGTGCTGGTTTAAACTTGAGGTGGAAGAGATGGATACAAGGGAATCAAAATTTAATTTAACCATCTGATGGATGGGTTGGAGGTATTTATAGCTCTGTATCATCGAATGAAATGTGTAGAAATAATCTGTTCGAGAATCGAAATCGTATATTAAAATATATCTTTCTATATCGGTTTAGGCTTGAGATATATCAATTACAATAGATTTTTAATTTTAATTAACTTAGTTACAGATCATTAGATTATTGGCCAACAAAATATATCATTTTAAATCTTGCATTACCATCCATAATTATATAATTAATTTATAAATTTATTTATTTTTATTTTTAAAAATTATAGATCATATCCTCCTGAGACTGAAGCTGTCGTAGTCGAGGAGAGAGCTTTAGAGGAGAAAGCTCTCATGCAGCTAGCTTGCATGGCTCTGTGACACACATACTACGTAGTAAACTCTGATACTTTAGATATTTTTTTTATATTATTTTATCTTTTATTATCTAATATAATATTCTTTATGATATCTTGATATTCTCAGATTCGGACGACGTAGGGTCACCAATGATCCCACACTCACATGGAGCAGTGTTCAGCTCTCAAAGTCACTCTGCACACAAAAGCGTGAGCCGAGAATAATAAAAAGAATTATGCTATTTAAGGATGTAAGTGTAGTCCTGTTGAACCCATTGTCTCAGAAAATAAAAGCACTGTGGTAGAGGACCCATTCGGCTCGCAGTATCTTCGACTCAATCGGAGGATAGAGAGCTTGTTCACATTCAAAGCCACTCATAAGTACTATATCTTCACTGAATATGTTTAAAATTTAGTCATTTTAAAGACTAATATTTATTGTTCAAAATCAATTTTGTAGCATGTTTACAGAGCCTGGGGTCCTCATGTGATTATCAAAATCATCCGACGATTGATGACAAGGGTGGTGAACGAGTTCTCTAGTTGGCTATTAGGGGCTTGTGATGCAGCCTGAGAGATGTTCTTGATAAGTTAAAGATGTTTAATTTTTAAATTCACGATAAGTTTATATTCTTTTTATTAATACATGATCGCTTCTACTTGTAGGACTACTATTAATTCAAAACTTCTCAGGATGAAGAGGCTGGTCGTCGGACCTTCGAGGAGGTGGCCATGCAGAGATTCCTAGATGGGCTGTACAGCCTTCGACTGTCCGTCATAAAGTACTCCAGTTTCGAATCAACATCAGACTGAAAGTTTTATACAGATCACTGGATGCGGACGGATGTATGGAAAGTCCTCTACGATCAGTGGAGTACTAAGGAGTACTCTGGTAGGGGGTAGAAGGCACGATAGAATTGATCCGCCCAGCCGCATCCGATCAAGCACACTGAGAGCTCCGTTGGGACACATGTTGTAATCGATAGATTGATAAAAAATTTATATTTAAATTAATTTCATATTGAATTGATCATATATATATTTTAATTAATTTAATTTTATTATTTATTTATTATGGATATGATAGCTGGGTCATGCACCAAGACAGCTGCAGATATGGGAGGCCACACACCAGTCTAAGAGGACTGATGATTATTTAGATCTTTGATCTCGACAGATCGTGGTAACAACTTAAAATATTATTTATTAAGTTTTTATATATACTAATATATATGGATTAAAAAAATTTTAAACTATATAGATGGATTATATAGAGTATTTCATATTGCGGCATGGCGAGGATCCATCCTCTCAACCCCTCCTTGATCTTAAGGGATGGCTCAGAGCATTTGGAAGGGTGAGTAGGAGCCGGACCATAAGATTCGATCACAACTTTGATCCTCCAATAACTAGATACTCTTCATCGACGTCCTCCTCTCAGGGCTCGACGATCCAGATGTGGGCTGATACACATATGGAGGAGGTCGTACAGAGGCTTTTGAGCCAGCGATCTCAAAACTTTCGAGATACCATCCGCGATACGATCATTAGGATTCTCTGAGATCCATATCTACATGATTAGCTGGGCTTGTTGTCACAGTCATTATAGCAGGTAAGTTTATTAATAATTTTTTTTACTTGTTTTAAATTTTTATATTTAGAAGCTTTATATATTTAGGCTTAAGTCAAAAAAAGAGATCTAAAAGATAAAAATTTAATCTAACCATCCAAATGATGGGTCAGGGGTGTTTATAGCTTCGTATCATCGAATGAAATGTATAGAAATAATCTGTTCGAGAATCAGAGTAGTATATCAAAATATACGTCTTCATATTAATATATATACTTTCTCTTGAAACTTATTAATAATATTTTATTTTTTTTCATTATAAAATATTGAAACATCCACCTCTCATCCACCAGCTGCGAGACAGGATGTACAAAAGCAGAAGAAGAATGAGGAGGACGATGAGTAGGATCTTACATGATTTTTTATATATATATATAAATTTGATACTTATAAAGTAGTATAATTTTATAAAATTATATAATTTATATTTTTAATATATTATAATTAATTTTATATTTATGATTATATTAAATAATTATTATTTTATTTATAATAGATTTTTAAAAATATTATCACTTGTTAACATGATTAAAATAGATTCTAAAATATTTAATTATAAATTTTTTAAAAAATTAAAAACTATTAGTGATGGCATTAGCGACGGTACCTGCCATCACTAATAGTTCTTTAAAATTTTAATTCAAAAATATAAAAAACTATTAGCAACTGCAGTAGCAATAGTAATGCCTTTGCTAATAATTTTTTAACAGTTTAATTAAGAAAAAAATAAAATTATTAGTGACAACTTTTATCACTAATGTCATCACTAATTAATCTTATTAGTAACAGCTGAATTACCGTCGCTAATAATAATAATAATTAGTGATAAGATTATTTCCATAGGATCTTTAACGATGGGATGCTATCGCTAATAGCATTAGCAACGGCTAACGGACTATTAGTGGCAGTAGTTAGCCATCGCCAATAGCCTTTTCTTTGTAGTGTTTTTGGTGTATAACTTATTTAGTAAGTAGTATTTACTTAAGACCATCCAGGGAAGGGCTATTACAGTAGAGGCTAATATCTAAGTTTTGAGATTCTCTATTGCAAAAAATATCAAATGTTTTAAGATTCTCTGTTGCAAACTACCAAATTCAACTTCATGCTATTTGACAAGTCAAACGTTGGGTTTGTCATTTCAGCAAAGTTTGTTGCACGAGTTTTAAGTGGGATTATGCCATTCTGTTTTGAAGGAAAAATTATATCTTGTGCCCGATGTTACATAGGAGTGGAAACTAGGTCGGATTGGATTAGATACGAGTCTCAGATCAAAAAATTATCATCCCAAATCTGATTTATTTATTAAACAAGTCAAAAATTTATATATAAATTCGACCTATTTATTAAATAAGTAATCTGATTCGATCTACTTAATCCATTTATTAAACATATCAAATTAGATTAAATAGGTTAAATGGATAAAATAGATCGGATTAAATGGATCAGAAACATGTCAAGCAGATTAAATATATCTTAAACAGGTTAAATTGGTTTAATAGGTCGGATTAAATGAATCAGAAATAAGTTAAGTAGGTTTTAAATAATTTAAACAGATCTTAAACGAGTTAAATGAGTAAAACAGATTATCTGATCCAATCCGATATGAATATTAAATAGATTAAACAGGTTAAATATCTGAAATTTAGATCTGATCTAAATATTTAAATAAATTAAATAAATTAATTTATTTATAATATAAATTTATGTAATTTAAAATTAAATATATTTATGATAGATCGAATATAAATCGAATTGGCGAATCCAATTATATTTTGCCGATCCTACCGGTGTACTAGCTCTCTGGTGTATTATTCACAATGTCGCTCACCTGCCCATCTTAATGTAAGTTAAGGATATATATGCATATAAATACATCGAGCCTCCGCCCGCTCTCTCGAGCGAACAAAGCCCTAGCCCACGGCCGCCTTCCAAGCCAACGATGGAGAGAGAGGCGGAAAAGAAAGCACTGCTCCACTGATCACAAGCGCCGCTCCACCCAATCGACCCCTCCCTTCACTCTACCTAACCGCGGTCATTGCCTTCAGGGTCCAGACCTCCATCCTGCCACATAAGTTCCACGCCAACCCTTCCAATAGCATCCTACCCCTACAATCCTATGTTGTCCTCCAAGTCATTCTTCACCCCTGGCACCTCCCTGATCCCTCCTTTTCCTACTCTCCCTACGATCCTATGTTGTCCTCCAAGCCTCCCACCCGATTGAGACTCCTGAGAATGGAAGAAACAGAGGAAATATCGGGGGAAAACATAGGAAAAGTCAACAAAACCAAAGGAAGACAGAAACACTTAGGTAAGACCATTTCCCACATAGATTGATATATATTTTTTTTTTCCTTTTTGCTTCTTCTTCTTTTCATTGCATTCTCTTTTCAGAGATCTATGGGAAGGAGAGCACCTGAGGGAGATCAGAAGGGTTTCTTAGGTTCCAGTTGGGGTTTGTTTTCTTCAAGCATATGAGACTTTGTGCAAGTTGTGGCGGTACGAGTTGGTCCTGAGGTTTCGAGAGCTTAATCTTGGTAGCAGAAGCAGGGTTTGGGGATTTTTCATCGAAAGGATCCTTCTTTGGCTGCAAAATTTTCAATTAATGGAGCTTTGTTCTCACGAGTACCTTACTTACTGAATGAAACAGAGTCAATCCTGTCCACCGTATAAATAATGTGGCCACAGTACACTTATTTTCCCTTTTTTTTTTTTTTTACTGTAAGTTCTGCTATAGAGCAGCATGCTCACGTTACAGTGGACCAAACAAACACCAAAAAAATAGCAGAGAAGAGGTGCCAGAAGAAAAAATTATAAAAGAGAATATTTTATTAACAACAATTGGGACATATGAGAAGACTCCCTCGTGTCTCACCAAAGAGGGCATCATTAATCTCTCTCTCTCCAAACTTATTAGACATCAAACGAGACGCTAAAGGCCCCTTTATGTAGGGTATCATATGGGTGGTATGTTTGACAAGCAATGGACCTCTAAGAGTATAAAGCCATTATAAATGCAATCATCAGTATAACCAGTGTGGGAACAAAGGCAAGAATGGCAAAAGTCTTTAGAAAAAGAAAAGAAACATCAAACATTGCAAGGCTTAGAAATCCCAATGTTATATACTTAAGGATTTTAAAGGTTTTAATATAAATGCGGTAGCTATGATGGAGCCATATCAGAAGCAGCATGCTGACTCCAGATATGAAGGTGGCCAGCATGAAGAAGGTGCAGACCTTAAGAGGGATTGTATAGACATGTCCTAGATATCCAGTGAAAATGCTAATGATTCCAGCACCACCAATGCCAATTATAAAATAAGAAAATTTTGAGGCGCGCTTCATCTCTTCTTCTGTTTCTATTCCTTCATCCCTCTCTTCTCTACTGACTCCTTGTTCATCCTAGCAATTGGTTAGAAAAATTTTCAGACTCATCACAAAAGGTAATATTAGATATTTAAGTAACAATAGATAATAACAATGCATCAAAAACAGCCCACAGGCTAGCAGAAATGGCCATAAATATCATCCAAATATAATTTGAAAACATAATGATTGATTTGATTCTTTATAAGCCAAGATAGCACTATGACTACATTTGATTTTAGATGCAGAAATGCATCCTTTTCTCTGAAGACCAACAACCACCATCCATATGAATGCCAGGCATGAACAAGGTATGCATCTGACAGCCAATCTTCTATTGATACAAGCAATCAAAAAAAAAGTGGGGGTGGATACAGAGGCCACTTCAAACAGATTCTCATCAGCTAGCTCTAGCAAGTCAATAAATATCTTTATTAGCAAACTCATGGCTCCTTTTCACCTCCAAAATCAGGAGTTATCATCATTTAAATGAGATTACTATGTAAAAATATTGTACTACAGGCATCCTGATGGCTTAGATTGCAACAGTCAATTGCTGCAACTAAAACAAGACACCTAGGAGCATTTTTTTTTTCATTTTTCTGTCGACCAATACATTGCCTTAGCTGGCATGGTTGCAGGTCAGAAAATAAGCACTAATTTAGCTAGGTAACAAGAAAGTAAAAATTTTCAAAAAATAAAAAAAAGAAAAAGGTGGCTTCAGAAAATATGATATACATGTATATTTGTCTACATTTAGAAGATTGCTACATGTGAAAAAATTATAAAAGCATGAGAGATAACAAATGATATAATTAATTATTCAAATATTTAATTAAATGGTTGTGAGAACATGAAAGCATGAATACTTATGACATGCAATTGTGCAGTTTCTAAGTCCTTTCACTTAGATGATATGAATAACTGATCGAAAACCTCTATATGGTGGGGTGAGAGGAATAACTGACCAAAAATCTTTATATGGTGGGATGAGAGAAATAACTGACTGAAAATCTCTATCTAAAGCTAGTTGTCATAACATGACAAATTCAGTAGTAAGAACAACACTGTGCAAAAATTAGAATGTCAAAAGCTGACTTATACACCACATGATATGAGAACAATTATATTACCGAGATTATCATAAAAGAGAGCATGCAGAAACCTAGGTTGCTTATATATTTCAAAGTTCACCATACTGACTCCGAATTCATATTGATTACCGTATTAACTTCGGCTATTTCAGGCGCACTAGTAGTTGCTGTAGGAAAATCTTGCTGCTGTCATAGATAACTTTGAGTCATTATATTACTCTTCAGAACATACTACTTTAAACAAAAAGAGAAGTGGTTAACAAAAAATTTACCCATAGTACTTGATCTGATAGATTGTTGCTGGTGTGATCATGGTATTGAGTCACCTCTTCAGGAAGGTTACGAAGCATATGATTTGTGGGGCGCTCATCTTCTCCACCACAAGATGTTTCAACTTGTGAATGGTGGTCCTGCTAGAGGAAGGCAACAAAGCTCTCTCGCTTAAAAAATTGTAGAAAATGATACATACATATGCAAATTATGCCAAATCAGCATTTACGTAAGTATTTTGAAAATTCCAATAACAAGAAATAGCATGGGTGCATGAGCAAAAAAATGTTCACATAGCCTTACATATCAATTTTATAACACTTATTTGGCAATCAGTCTTACTATGGCAAAATTAAAAGTATCAATATTTCAATAATTCTGAGTATACCATGAGTTTGAAGAATGAATCTAATTAGTACACTCTAGGGGTGTAATCAAGCTGAGTCGAATCGAGTAGCTAGAAATTCAAATTCGACTCAACTCAAAATATTCAGACTCAAAATTCGACTCGAGATCGATCGAGCTTTAGTATTCTAAGCTCGAGCTCGAGCTCGATGAAAAATAAATAAAACTCAAGTTTGACTTGCTTTAAATTAAATATCAATCGAATCATACTCGAGCTTGAGTTCGAGCTTGAAATCAAACATTAGCCTATTAATATATGTATTAATATATATTATATATAAAAATAATATTATTAAAAATATATATATAAATTTGAGTAGGCTCGCGAGCTTTTGAGCCAAATATCCTGCTACTTGAGCTTGACTCGATTTGACTATTCGAGCTCAGCTTGAGCTCGATAATAATCGAGTTGAGTCGAACTAAGACTCCAATCAAGCTTGAGTAGTTCGCGAGCAACTCGTCTCATTTGCACCTCTAGTATACTCGTAAAGAAAAAAATCATATAAATAAACAGACATTGGAGCAACTATCTCTACATAACTCTAAGAATTGTGTGTTGACCATTGCAATAATCTTGTATTATCCAAGTATGATCAAGAATCAGATTTTCTACTATCACAACTAGAGGGGTATGTGAGAATTTTTTGACCCTCTTCAAGGATAAAATGCTTTCTTTATTCCACCTTCTAGTTACTTTCACTTCTTTCTTTTCTTAATTGATCATCATCTTTGCTAGTGTTAATCAACCGAAATCTCAATGACGTACCAGAAGTAGTGGGTCATTAGCCTTGCAATATGTTTTCCATCTCAAAGACAGATGTCATCAAAGCAAAGCTAAAAGCTTTTTGGCTCTTAATTTATAAGGTACATGAAACGGTGCCAGGGAAGTAACTGTGCTTTCTTCTGATTCAAATTTTGGGAATCGTTTCATGCGTCTTGTGCTAATCTTCTTCCATGATTTTTTATAAAAGAGATCAGAAACAGGGTATTCCAATTGCAGCCAGGGAAACAGAGACATGGATATAGAGAGGGAAAAGGGAAGATTGAAGAGGAAACAGGGAAACAGCACAATGATCAACTGTTGAGAACATTAACTTTTTTTTTTTTTTTGGGTAAGAGAGAACATTAACCATTTGGAAGTGACTGCGGCAACTAGATAGTCTTTATACTTGCCAAAAAAAACTAGATAGTCTGATCAACTGTTGTCCTAAAGAACGAAAGAAAGAATATAATTCTACACCCCCCCCCCCCCCCCCCCCCACCCCCAAACCCAAAAAAAAAGAAATAATATAAAAAAAATGAGGTGTGACCTCGTGCGCTTCTGAATCTTCACATGTCACATCTAAAACAGTTTTGTCACCAGAAGCTCTTCTCCCGGCCTCCAAGTCCTCCATCTGTGAAATAGAGAGAGCAAAACCTGGAACCTCTTAGCATCAATAAGATAACCATCTTTTAATCAAATTCACTTACCTCATTACTGCCGATGGAGCCCTGCCGGCTACCCATCCGCTGCACCTGCCGCGGGCCAACCCAAGCCGCGCGCGGTAGGGAAACATACACTTCCGGGCACTTTTTGCTCACAATGCTATCAGTTCCTCCTCCTCTTCCACTCTCATCTATAGCAACACGCCCCTGTAGCTTCCCAAAGGTGAGCGGTATATGGATTTGAGAGCGAGGATTGGTTTACCTCATCCGTCCTGTGGCCACATGCATTCTCGACAGAGAGAACCATATTTTTGCTTGGAGACAGATGGGTGTGGGTGTATTTTAAAGAGAGATGGAGAATCCGTTTTAGTCCCACATCGATTAGTTGTTGGAATAATTTTATCTAATTTAGGATTTGAGCAGCAATGACGATCGGGTCCAAAGGATGAGAAGTCTTGTGCCCCTTCTGAAGGAAACCACAAACCCCCAAAGGGAGGGATTCTCGAAGAAAACAACAGGGAGAGCTGACATTTTCCACATTTTCCACATTGGCGAAGAACACATTGGCGAAGAAGAAGGTGATATGTGAGACCAAGAGTGCCAAATTCCATTCCGAAGGACGACACTTTTCCACATTGGCGAAGAAGAAGGTGATGAGTGAAGTCACATAAACAATCCATTCCGAACGAAGATTTTAGATTTTTCCATCAATCAATCTAAGATTTAGATTAAAATGAGTGACACTCAAATAAATAATAATAACCAAGGGTGACACTCAAATAAAATCAATCTAAGATTTAGATTAAAATGAGTGACACTCAAATAAACAAATAACCAAGAGTGCCAAATTCCATTCCGAAGGACGACACTTTTCCACATTGGCGAAGAAGAAGGTGATGAGTGAAGTCACATAAACAATCCATTCCGAACGAAGATTTTAGATTTTTCCATCAATCAATCTGAGATTTAGATTAAAATGAGTGACACTCAAATAAATAATAATAACCAAGGGTGACACTCAAATAAAATCAATCTAAGATTTAGATTAAAATGAGTGACACTCAAATAAACAAATAACCAAGAGTGCCAAATTCCATTCCGAAGGACGACACTTATTCCATTCCATTTCGAGTGGTTATATATACATGTCTTCATAAACATTCAAATTTATATGAATATTTTTTTAAAATTTATATTTATATATATATTTTTATAAAATACTTATTTTATATGTATATCTTTCTTTTTTTTTATTTTCTTACATATACATCATTTAATATTATTAAAAAATTAATGATTTAAAATTTAAATGACTAAAATATCCTTTCGGATAGATGTGAAAAAAATTTTATAAGAGTATATATATAAATAGTAATTTTATAAGGATATTCATACAAATTTGAATGTTAAGAAAGATATACACGTAAAAATTTTAATTTAATTTTTATCTATTTTATCTAAATAGATCCAGACCCTCTTACTCTATAATATAGTAATATATTACATAATATAACAATACGATGATGATATTATATAATATTTTATATATTAAAATATTATATTATATTTTATTATTTTGCAAGATAGGATGATTATGTTCATCTTATAACAATATGATACACCTTATATACTTCACAAAGATATTTTTGATAAAAATTTTTAGAATAAAATATAATAAAATTATAAATTCTTATTGTTACATAATGTCCAAATCTACAACTATATCTATTCGATGTAAATATACAAGCTATTCATCTAATATCATGTTTAGATATTTTTTTTAGAAGTATATTATTATATATTAGAGGAAACATGGATAGTTACAATCTATTTATTTTTTAGATAAAATAATTTTAATCTATTATTTAATAAAAAGATAATTTTATCTAATTTAGAATTTGAGCAGCAACGACGGTCAGGTTCAAAGGGAAAAAAAAAAAAAAAAAAGTCTTGTTCCTCTTCTGAAGTACGAATAGCAGAGGAAAGCCGGAAAAATCCGAAGGTGATGTCATAAAATGTGACGTCAAAGCCGTATTCTCATAAAGTGTGACGTAACAATCCGAAGGATATTTTGGGTCAAAGCGGAAAAATCTGAGTGACACTCGAATAAACAATCCATTTCAAAGGTAACACTTCACGTGCCAAATTCCATTCCGAAGGGTGACACTTATTCCATTCCATTTCGAATTTATATATATATATATATATATATATATATATATCTTCATAAATATTTAAATTTATATAAATATTTTTTTAAAATTTATATTTATATGTATATCTTCATAAAATATTTATTTTGTATATATATTTTTTATTTTCTTACATATACATCATTTAACACTATTAAAAAATTAATAATTTAAAATTTAAATGACTAAAATATCCTTATGGATAGATATGAAAAAAAATTATAAGAATATATATATAAATAGTAATTCTACAAGGATATTCATGTAAATTTGAATGTTTAGAAGGATATACACGTAAAAATTTTAATTTAATTTTTTTCTATTTTATCTAGATGGATCCAGACCCTCTTACTCTATAATGTAGTAATATATTACATAATATAACGATATGATGATGATATTATATAATATTTTATATATTAAAATATTATATTATATTTTATTATTTTGCAAGATAGGATGATTATGTTCATCTTATAACAACATGATACACCTTATATACTTCACAAAGATATTTTTGATAAAATTTTTTAGAATAAAATATAATAAAATTATAAATTCTTATTGTTACATAATGTCCAAATCTCCAACTATATCTATTCGATGTAAATATACAAGCTATTCATCTAATATCATGTTTAGATACTTTTCTTAGAAGTATATTATTATATATTAGAGGAAACATGGATAGTTACAATCTATTTATTTTCTAGATAAAATAATTTTGATCTATCATTTAATAAAAATATCATTTTATTTATGTAAATTAATAAATTAAGTAAATTTATTATTTTAGTTGTATATGTTAATTTTTTCCTATTAGAATAAAAAAGAATTAACAAACTAAGAAAAATATATTTATGTTAAGAATTTTTTGCATGTATACCCTTCCAAATATTCAAATTTACATGAATACCCTTCATAAAATTATTATTTATATATATATTCTTATAAATTTTTTTTGCACATCTATCTATAAAGATATTTTAGTTATTTTAATTTTAAACCATTAATTTTGAATGATGTTAGATATATATATATATATATATATATATATATATATATATATATATATATATATATAACTATTTTATGAGAATATATATGTAGCTATCCATTTTGAAAAGATATTTATATAAATTTAAATATTTGAAAGAATATATATATAAAAAACTTATTTTATTTTGAAAGTATAAACCTCCATGGTTTTTTTGAGTCTTAAAAATTATTTCTTGACTTGTGGTGAAGGGTGGATGGTGACAAATTCCAAACGGAAGGGTGAAGGGTGGGGTCAATTGACCAAATGGTGACAAATTCCAAAGGGTGCAGGGTGGATGAAGGGACTTGGGGTGAAGGGTGCATGGGTCTGAAGGGTGAAGGGTGCAAGGTGGATGGTGACAAATTCCGAAAGGTGAAGGGTGGGGCCAATTGACCAAATGGTGAAGGGAAGCGAAGAAGAGAAGCAAAGAACTTGGGGTGGGTGGGGCCAATTGATCAAATTCTTATGGAATGAATAAAATTATTTTATTAATTTAAATATTTATATTTAATTTATATTAAATATAGAATTCTTATGGAATGAATAAAATTATTTTACTAATCTAAGTATCTATAATTAATTTACATTAAATATAGTTTAATCTTTATAAATGAAGGATATACAAATATTATTGTGGATCTAAATGTCGGCCTTGGCTATCACATTCTCGACCCTGATCGAGCTATAAAATATTAATACTTATCAGATTATGGGTATACGACAGATATGAAGATCGTCTGACATGAGCTACTGAGTTAGCAGTAGTTCCTACTTTTCAGCCCAGTCCTGGTTCTCCTCGTCCTTGGATGACCTATTATAACTCATAAATGTCCGACTTATTCCAGATTGTTTAAGACCAATATGCACTCCACACCCTCTCTCTCAAATTGGGAAAGTCCAGATGAAGTAGAATTCCTCCGATACTTTCCCCAAGTGGGGCAAAGGTAACCTAATTAACCAAATTCTTATGGAATGAATAAAATTATTTTAGTAATCTAAATATCTATAATTAATTTACATTAAATATAGTTTAATCTTTAGAAATAAAGGATATATAAATATTATTGTGGATCTGTATCTCGACCTTGGTTGTCACATTCTTGGCTCCAACTGTGCTATGGAAGATTAATATTTATCAAATTATGGGTATACGATAGATATGAAGATCACCTGGCATGACCTATCGAGTTAGCAGTAGTTCTTATTTCTCAGCCCAATCTTGGTTCTTCTTGTCCTTGGATGATCTACTATAACTCATACATGTCCGACCTATTCTAGATTGCTTGAGACCAGTATGTACTCTACGACCTCTCTCTCAAATTGAGAAAGTCCAGATGAAGTGAAAGTTCTCTATGATCGAGTTTTTCATAAAAAAAAATATCTTGTTCGAATCAATCTGTATGACAAATCTGAAAGATTATTAAGACTTCGAGACAGATATGACTTCAATTCCTCTCCAATAAATAAAGGGGCTCTGAGACTCTCAAAGTAAACTCTCGACTCCCTACTCTTTCTTTCTCATTATTTTCTATCTCCTAACTTGACCGTCGGAGAGTCTTCACCGAAGAACACCCTAATAAGGACTTTTTACAGGTATTCGGATGGAGCTCCAACAGCAGTCTCTTCCTCGACCATCTCTATCTTGGTAGTCGATCTCAGATAGAGAGATCAGAGGCAACAAATATCATAAATTTAGTAATTATTATTGAATAACTTATTATTTAAGTTATTTTACCTGCTTGTGTGATCAAAACTGGCTTCGACGACCTCTTATAACCAGATAGAGATAGTTTAACCCGTGGGGAGCATTCCCATTGCTTGGCAAGGATCCCGAGCTTGAGCTCCTCAGATAAGTGTCGATTATAATATTTCCTCTGGGATTCCTTTCAGGACGAAGTTCGAGACCAACGATGCTTTTGCAGGGACAAAAGCACAACCAACAAAAATTTTTAACTTATTTAATTTAAAAGTATATATAGAAATCATAAATTTAGCCCACGGAACGTGATCAAGTTCTTACCCCACCTTTCTGCGTAGGCCTTTCTTCTCTTAAGCGAGATCAGATCAGGAAAAACCTCTACGCCTCTCGCCCTGAGCTAAATGACTAAACGCCCTTGCGCCTGCTTCCTGAAAACCTGAAACTGATTCGTGAACAACTCCTTCTTCCTCCCCTCGACCTATTGAAGTTGCCTACCCGAGGCTCACTCGCTGCCCTAAGCCCTACAGTTCCTTCGCTTACCGCCTAATCTGAATCTATTGCCCTGCCTCCAAGAGAAGAAATGGCACCAACCGATACAATGGCAGCTAGTTCCAGGGAAGCAGCTTCAATGGAAGTTGGATTGCCTAGTTGCTTTTGAGTTCGATTTGAACTAGTTTCCAAGGTTCCACACCTGGGCTTGGGCTAACTTGAATCAGTTTACTTGACTTCCATTTGAAACTACTCCTCAAGCTGGGGAAGGTTTAGAATCCTCTAGAGAAGAGGATTATGTCCGAACTGATTTCCGACTCTAAAGCATCTTGCTCTTTTCGAAATGAAATCAAAACGAGTCCTACCTTTGCTATGCCCCCCGGCATTCCTTTAGCAAGTAATCTCGTCGATCTGTCTAGTTGAAGCCTCATCTCTTGACTTCACTCCGCGATAGAATAGGCAGCTGTTAAAGGCAGTATTCCCTTTCGCTAAGCTAGTCCAAGCAAGGAAGAGGCATATGCCAAAACAGGTTTCACGAATGAATGCCCTCTTGGAAGTTAGGGGATCTGATTGATACTTAACAAGAATCCCTTCTTGCACCGGGATCATCAGCAACGGATCACGCAGGAGCAGGTTCGGTATCAGTTAGTAAGAGACAGCTATTCAACAAACAATTATCTGTAAGTGTAGTAAAGGCGCTTTTCTTTTTCCAGTCTTGTGGTTGGCCTTATGGACCCACGCAACGGTACGAGGCGGAACGGGACGGATACATGCTCGGCTCAGAAGGTGACCCAATTGACCAAATTCTTATGGAATGAATAAAGTTATTTTACTGATCTAAATATCTATAATCAATTTAAGTTAAATATATTTTAATCTTCAAAAATAAAAAAGGATATATAAATATCATAAATTTAATAATAATTATTATATCAAAATCAAATAGCAGAATAGAATTATCAAAATGGACATCCAATATTTTAACTTGATCCAGTTAAGATGTTAAAGAAATAAAAATTGATGGTGTGACTTGATCTTATTTTCTTGACTTGTCGATTCAATTGAGTTGTAAAAAACTTAGCCAAGTCTCAATCAAGTTTTGATTATTTTTTGATAGATTTTTTTTTGAATATATACTCTCCTAAATACGAGGACTCAGATAAATACCTTCGCAAAGTATCTATATGCACAGTTAATAGGGCAATGACTTTGTCTATTCCAAGGGGAGGGTGCAATTTTGGATTTAGACCATCTATGAAGTGAAATTAAGTTTATATCTCAAACTTGCCTATCATACGTGTTAAAATTTAAGATTCAATGTTGGCTGCTAAATAGATTCCCTAACATATGATGAAATTTTCAAATCTCAAAAGCTACCACATATAGCCAAAGGCCCAAGTAGAAATCTATTTTTCACTTTGCAAACATCTATAATACCTCTATTTGGAGAAATTTGATGGGGATGCTATTAAGTCAAATTCCCGACCTACCTATCTACTTCATGTCTTTTATCTCTCAGCATGCGTTGTAGCAAAAATGGATAAAACTAGGAGTGAAATGGCTGTCAACTTCTTCCTTGTTTGCCACCTTTGTTAACTAGCTGCAGGTTGTCTGCAAAAACTAAGAGCAATCGAGATGCAGTGCTCTTAACTGACTTCAGCAGACTTTTGTTGACAAAATGGGGGATGGAGACTGTTGGTTGATTCAGATATGCCTCGGGCTAAACAGATCACTGCTGCGTATTATTGGGATATGGGGTTGAGTAAAGGGAGAGGAAGATGGAGCCTTTATCTTTCAGAGTAACGTTTCTAATCCTCATGACCCTTTCTACAAAAATATTTCCTTCTCTTTGAGAAAGGATCAGAGATTTCCTTCTGCATGTATTAATAGAATTTTGGAGCTTAGATCTCCCTCTCTCAGATTTAGCATTATAGGACATCAGAAGATTAGCTGATATCCTTCCATTTATTGAACCATGTAATGTGAAATTTAATGGGACTGCAACTATACTCTTTAAGCTTTTTACAAATTCCTAAATTATGATGGAATAATTTAACCCCTGGACCCAAATTACACTGCTCTCAAAAATAATTAATTATTAAAATATAAATATCATAATATATTTGAAATAAGTTTATTTTGTCATGCAAATAAGTTTTACATGAATATAATAAATCATAACTTATATCATAAATTAATATTGTCATAGTGGTTGAGTAGTAGGTAATAAACTAAGAGGTAAACTATTGTATAGATGTGTGTGTGTTAGAAAAATATTTTTCTGCATAAGCATAATCTAAATCCAAATGTGAATCACATTGGATTAAAAAAAATGATTTCCATCTAAATCCAATAGGATACCATGTACCGAATAAATTTGGTTGTAAATATTTTTCTTATTTTTAGTCCTAATTTGCAATGATAATATTTTATCTCTAATACTTGATTTTAAATGATGAAATAATATTGTCGCTAATGGCTATCATTTTGTAATAAAGAAAATGTCATCATCTAAATATTTTATGACAAAAATGCTTCCATAAAAGAATTATTTTGCAAAAAAAAATAATATACATGATTCTTAGAGCCAACCTTTGATGACAAAATAAATGTTGAGACAACATTTTTACTCACTTTTAGTAATGAATTATTTTGCCATGGATTATGTATGTATTTAGGATGAAATTTATTTCATCACAAAATGTTGAATATTTTTGATGAAATATTATTTTCGTTATTGATGACTTTTAGTGACTGAGTATTGGCTATAAACCTAGTGATGAAATTTTTTCATCACCAAATACTTTAGACAATGAAATTTATTTTTTAGCAATAAAATTTTTTGTAACTAAATATATACATTCTTATAGTGGATTGTGTTTCTCTTTTTCCCACAAAACCATTTCATATATCCTCAAAACATTTTATTATAGGAAAAATCCACATTGTGGGGGATACCTGATCCCTGGAAAATTTTGGATTGAACAAGTTCTAATCAATTTGGAGAGCCTAGCAAAGGCGACAAGTCTCTCGTTTTACTTGGGTGAATGTCAAACTAATTATAGGTATTCAGATACCACAAACACAAGCTTATCTTAGAAAAGATATGTGAGATTAGACTCTTATGATTTATAGCCAGGATTATAAAATTAGAGAATCTCTGAGACCAATAGAGCTTGATATAAATGGGTTGCAAATAAGGATGGCAATAGCATGATCAAATTAGAAGGCTTCCAAAAGGACGAGCGAGTAATATTCTTGATTGCACTACCACGAGTAATATTTTTGATTGCACTGGAGTAATAATCTTCATGGCTGAGATGTCACGAGGTTTTGAATAGAACTAGAAACTACGTATCCTAGTGACACAAGCTATGGCAAAGGTTTTGAATAGAACTAGAAACCACATATCCTAGTGACACAACTATGCTATAGGAATGAATGTTGTCTCCTCAGCTTGTGCTCCAAATAGAAAAACAAAATTAGAAACCATCCACATTATGTAGCTATTGAATGCACCCAACATGTATTTAATCTCATCTAGGTCTGATTAGTAAGCTCCATTAGCAGTCGAATATCAAATTTGACTGGTGGCTTTTTTATTCTCTATTGAAAGTGATCCCTTTAGTAGGATTGAAACTGGATAGATTTAAGTACATCCATATCCATGTTTATTTTATTTGACAAATATATATATGCATATGAATTTAGTTGGATGCAAAAATTTATATCTAATATATTTTAAATGGATATAGATACAGATCGATACTAAAATATGATATAAATAAAATATAAATTAGATTATTAAACTTTATAACTATAGAACAAAGATATTATTAAGTATAAGGTAAATCAAATTAATTGCATCATAAAATATTATATATTTCTATTAAAAGTTCAGAGTACTATATAAAATAAATGGGTTACAAAATAAACTGGATATTTGGACATAGATCGGATATGTGTCTATTCATATTCATATCATTTTTTATAGATATAGATATAGATATAAATATTGTATTAGTTGGATACTCTATCATATCAAATAAATTTAGATATAAAAATAAATTTGAATAGATATTATCCGATCATTTCATTCCGACCGATGGAGATAACAAAGTGATATAAAAAGAGTAAGGATTTGTGGCCATCTACGGATGTAGCCACTAGTCATGTTATAATTTTCATTTCTTATTTTAATCCTGACTTGCCAAGAAGAAATAAAGAAATGTACTCAATCTCAATGGAGGTGATGGTGAACACAAATAAAGAGTTGGAAGGATAACTCTTGCACCTGTCATCCATGACCAAATGCCATGCATGAGGTGAGCTGATCTCTCCATCACTTCTCAGGCTATATGGTTCTTTGCTGCACATCATGCATATACTACATGTAAGTCATTAGGATTTGCATATGCATATCTAGCATGCTTTATCATGCCTCAAACCCATCATCCTGATCGGCCACATGGTAAAGCCATACACTCCATTGGGCCTACTGGATGATTCACAAAAGATTAATCTTTCAAAAATAGATCAAGTTATGCTAATATTATTTAATAACAACATAGAACAATCCAGATATAAATTATTGTCCTCCATTGGTATTACAAAAATCTGCACTTCATTTCTGCTCACAAATGCATCAACTTCCATCAAAAGTTATACATCCTGAGGCTTTGACAAAAAAATCATCAAACAGCTAATATAAGCTAACCAGCTCAATAAAAAAAATCCCAATGCAAGTACATCAATATACATAATGCAATGATGTATGTAAACTAATTAATATAGCTATTGGCAAGCCACTGTTCTAAAACTCTGCTCCATTAAGGCCTCATCCGAGACTGATAATTTTGCCCTCTTGGTATACACTACGTTACTTAACAACACATTTAGCATATTGGCCTACACCCTTGGCTACACTCTTAATGTATCACCTGCATTCTTGATGTATTGCCTGCATCTTAACATATCATCCTACATTCTAGCATATTGATCTCACTTTTAACGTATCAACCTGCATCCTTGTCGTATCGGCCTGCACTCTTGTATATCGACCTACATTCTTAGCTATTGGCCTACATTTTTGGTATTTTGGCCTACTTTTCTATACTGGTCTAAAATTGAGATTTTTCTAATAGTAATCAGTCTAGTAACTGGTATTTCATCCTATTGTCCAAGTAATTCAGTTTGCTAATCGAACATAACTTAGCCTATTAGCCATGTATTTCTGCCTGCTGGATAAGTTATTCAACTTACTTATAATTATGTTTTAGGTTGTATCATGACATTGGATCAAAGGTTAATATCTTTTCAAAATCTCTAATTGACCCACAAAAGATGTCCTTTTTTAAGATCTATCATTATCCGATCTACACTAGATGGCTTTTGAGGTTGTTATTGATTAGTCTTTGTATCATAACCATTCATTGAACATAATGTAAGTAGTATCATAAAATAAAAAAAAATAAAATAAACCAAATATGCTAATAATAACCATATTTTCAATTAAATATTTTCTCAACAATTAATTCAAGTAAGACTCAATGACAACTAATCTGAACTGTCCAATCATCTTTTTGGTATTGGACCTAGTCATGACCATGCTTCTACTCATGACTAGTGAATCATATCATGTTCCTACAGGTACTGACTACTTACATACCACTTCCTATCTATGGCGGCTATTCATACATTGCATTTTTAGACATGGCTGACTATATACATACAACATTTTGCCCATGGTTGGCTATTCACACACAACATTACTACTCATGGTTAACTATCTATAATTAATGTGCTAGTCCAATACCTCTTTTTAATTAATTTCTATCTTATTCTAGGTTTTAATTCGTTTAACCAATTATGCCATCAAAACATGACCATATCATGATGAATGCAACTCAAAATAATTTTCTTCATAAATATGCATTTAAATAGTTGATATATAATACATATAGTAATAACTAGTGTACATGTCAGGGATTTCTTGTTAAATCCAACCAGAACCTAATGATGTCTATCAGAGCAATGAGCCAGTGCTTGGGATCGACCCTACCTATGTGGCAGGGAGTAGTGAGCATTCGGCATCAACAAGCCACCCACAAGGAGAAGAATGGCGAGCTAGGGAAGAAGAAAAGAGGAGAAGGGTTTATCTCAAAATTAGGCAGAAAGGCTCTCAGGCATCGAGGGGAAATGACAATGCTCAAATAGGAGATTTAGGAGGAGGGGGGGAGTGGGCAATCATGGGTGGTGAAGAAATAGAGAAAATGGAAGAAAATAGATAGGAGAACGATCAGTTTCCTCGTATTGCTGGACATTACACAGCAATAGTGACACGGGATTGTCCCCATCTTCACACTAGCTATTTGCATGTAAGAGGCTTCAGGTTTTACATAGCAGTAGCTAACACTGGATTCTCGTAGTTGGCCAGGCATGCGATCATAACCCAGCTGTCAAGTTTTAAGAATTAATTGGAGACTGTCGGGGTATTATATACTCGTAGCTCAAAAGTTCTAACCCTTGAACGGTTAAAGGTTTGTGAGAGCATATTAGTAACAAAGATGGACCTATGCAGAACTTTTGAGTTATGAGTATATAATTGTAATACAGCGACACCTCTTTAACTTTTTACGATTTGCACATATAACCCCAAAAGTTTTATTTATTTTAATTAGACTCCAAAACTTAAGTTTTGATTGCAATGTAGCCCAGCCATTCGTCTCAATGAAATCCATGAACACGTGATTGTTACATGAGATAAGATTAGATATAAAATTTCATCAATACCCTTATTAGCTAAATTAGAAAAGGAGTTGTCTTTTGGTGAGAACAAAAATCCGAAGTACGTTAGTTATTTCACATTTGCTGTTAACGGCATTAGAGCTCAAATGGACGTCTAGATCAATTGCATCTATTTGTACCTATTTGGGTCCAATTGGAAAAATTGAAACATTTAGAGTGCAAGTGCAAATCGAGAATAGTTGAAAAGATGTCCATGTAATTTGTCCTTAAATAAATGCTTAACAGATCCACCATATGCATTTATATACTACACAAAAAGCCAATAGAGCTTGATAAATGGGTTGCCACTAGGGATGGCATAGCTTGATAAAAGTAGGAGGCTTTCAAAGGAATGGCGAGTATTCTTGATTGCACCATTATGAATGCTCTATTATCTATCCTGGACTTGCACTCACACACTACAATAGTTAGAACCTAAGGTGACAAAAGCTCTTTTTGTTACAATAACTTATATCTTTAGAGACGACAAGTGCAAGTGTTCTGTATATCTATATAAAGATATGTAGGGAATAAGTATTGCGTATACATCATTAAAACATAAAATTTAGTGACTAACTTAATTTTCGTCACCTTAAACTAATGCTTTTGTTAGAGTGAAAGAACAACGTCTCTTAAAATCAATAGCTCTTCACTGACAGTGTAAGCTCTTCGTCACAAAATGTATGAATATAGAAAATGAACAGTTAATTCATCACTTAAAAGTACTGTTTTAACCACCAATCGTATCATTATCTCTTAATGATAATTTTTGCTGATATGCTCTTGTCACCTATGATTTGAATAACATTTAATTAAAGTAAAAAAATTTCAAAAATTATGCTATATTACACTATAAATTACTTTGTCAAGTATCTAAATTCATCAACAAATTTATTCAAATATGAAATTTAATTATAGAACTATATAACATCAATTAATCATATAAAATACCAAAAAATTTTTTAGAATCTTCCTTAAATTGGTAAATTGCCGTAAAAAACTCTCTATTTCTTGATTGTTTTAATCTCTCTGTTTCTTTTATCTTCTGTTTCTTTGATTGCACTGTTTAATCTGTTGCTCGTGTGTGCGCGCGGCTTTGAGATGGAGTAATGATATGTAATTAATACAGATGAAGCACAATTAATCCAGATGAAGCATAATTAATTAATCAATTAGCAAGGTATTGTTGAATGAAATGATCTAATTATATGGTATTGTTGAGTCTCTTGCTTATGTGTGTAGTGAGGCATCTCTGTGTGTGCACGCGTAGGGATGTAAATGGGTCGGTCGGACCGATCATGAGTGATTCCGATCCGATCCGATTTTTGATCGAATTCTAATATTGAATCCCACCCAACTCAATAGAAGATCAGATCGGAACCATGGTAAAAATTTTATCCCATTGGATAATTGGATCGGATCGGATCGGATTGGATCAGGTCAGATCGATGTATAATCCTACTCTATTTGATCTATAGTTTATATGTTGGATCCAATACTAAATTTGGATAGGATCGGATTGGATCCAAATTCAGTGAACCCAAACTCAACCCAAAAAATTGAACCGGTCTAATTTTAGAACTCGACCCGACCCCATGAGTCCTTTAAAACGAATTGGATCAAGTCTAAATGAGTTGGTCCGAATTGGATCACAGATCAACCCGACCCATTTGCAGCCTTATGTATGCACGCACTTTGAGGTCTCTCTTTGAGTGATAATATAATTTTAAAGAAGATTTGTTTCAGATTTAATTGATGTTAAAATAATTTTATGAAAAACATTGGATTTATTGAAGTTAATATGATCTGGCCACTACCTTCAGGTTCCTGTTTCACTACTACAGAATCAGGGAAATTATTTCTTCCCTCTATTTCGCGCGCCCGATCCCGCTGATCCCACGCAAAAAAAAAAAAAAAAAAAAAAAAAAAAAAAAGTCCCTCTCGCACGCCGCCTCTCTGTTTTCCCACCTTCTCTCTCGCGCGCCTGCTGATCCGCTAATCCCACGCAAAAAAAAAAAAAAAAAAAGGGTTCCTGCTGATCCGGCCCGCTGATCCCCACGAAAAAAACAAAAAACTCCCTGCTGATCCCACGCGAAAGGGGAAAAAAAAAAAAAAATTCCAATCCTGTCCGCGCGCCTCCCTGTTTTCCTCCGATCTATCGCGCGCCTCTCCTCCCTATTTTCCCTCCTTCTCTCTTGCGCACCTGCTGATCCCGCTGATCCCATGCACAAAAAAAAAAAAAATTCCCTGCTGATCCCGCTGATCCCACGCAAAAAAAAAAAAAAAAAAAAAAAAAAATCCTCTCCGCGGTTATTTTTTCTTTTATCTGCTGCTAAGGCTATTGGTTAGATAATGATGTGAATTTGGGCTTATAGATGTGTTTTCTTCTTCTTCTTCTTCTTCATCTTGTTTGTTTGATCATGGGAATAATAGACTTTTCAGTCGAGTTATAAATTCTGTTTCTTTGTGTTTTATTGAATTTCGTATCATCTATTTTTGCTGCATGAAGTTCATATCTGTATGAGTTGTTTTGCGTTCACTTAGATCATAATAAAATGTGGGAACAATTTGTTTATCTTTGACGTTAATTTAAAGTTTTCTTTTAGGTAATGGCTCCAGACAAAAACTGGATGCATATACGTAATAGGGCAAGGGCTGATTATAAGAGAGGCTTTGGAGAGGGCTGATTATAAGATCGAAAGGTGTATCTCCAATGCAATACATATGCATAGCGCATGGACCATCTCTTAGATACTATGCCAGAGTGTATGAAGCAAGAGCTTCTCAAAGAATACGAGTGAAAGGTTTTAATCACATTCTTTTTATAGATTGAATCATCAAAGAATAAAAAATTTAAGTGGATCTATTTTTACATTCAACTGTATGATTTTTAGTAATTAGAAGTATTAATTTAAGGACTGTTGGACCGTAGGCAAGGAGCGAGAGTTGTGCAGCTAGCCATGTTAAGGTAAAAATCAAGCATACAACAGGTCCAATCCCGTTCCTCCAACATGAATACGATATGGTAAGGATCTATTGGTGCTTTATTTCTTGTTTTCTCGACTTTTTTTTGGGACAAGCAACTCTATTTATTGATAATGTTTGTATTACAGATGGATAAGGAAATAGGTGAGTTGGCTCCAACTAGTGAAGTATGGAGTGCTATGCATGGTGCAGGGGATGAGGAGTCTGGTTTTCACGATGATGAATTTCTGCGCATATATGTAAGCATTGTTTATACATTCTTTTTATTGATTTTGCTGCTTTCTATTCTTATATGTAAGCATTGTTTATACTTCTTTCTCTATCCTTTGGTTATCTACTAGTACATTATTGAAAATTTTTTACTAATTTTGTGAGGTTAATTAGGAGACATCCAACATATGATTATCATTTATAATTTTGGTAATGTAGGAAAAGATAAAGGAGATCGAGAATCGTCTTGTTCCGGATGGTGAGACAGCACCTCATAGGGATGAGATATATGCTGAGGCAATGAACATCAATGGCCATTATTTTCAAGGTAGGGGAAGTGGTTACAGCTCCTATGTTGTGGGTCCATCTTGGATGAAGCAGATCTCGGAGGAGGATGACAATATTGCTTTGAAGGAGGACAACAACAAAATGAAGGAGGATAACATGAAGATGAAGGAGGAGCTAGCTGCACTCGGATCAAAATTTGCAATGTTTGAGCAACTTCTACTGTCACAAATGTCTACACGTCCATCAGAATCAGCTCATCTTCAGCCAACCCTTTTATGAACTCAGAGAATCAGGTATTTATAATTTCATTGCTTCTACAACCTCAGATGAAAGAGCTTGCTCAAATTCTTCATTCTTGGGGCCTAAATATGCATTCATGGTTCCTAATTATAATCCCAACAACACACCCTGTTTGATCTTGTTTCCAACAACACACCCTGTTTTCATGGTTCCTAATTATAATCCCAACAACACACCCAGTTTGATCTTGTTTCCATGCTCCATCCACATTTATTTTATTGCTTGTTAAACTTAAAATATGTATTAGTGTTAGATAAAGGCCATTTTAATTTAAACCATGTTTTTGTCTCCCAAAAATGCCTATGGTGACAGTAATCGTCACCAAAAATATGTTGCAGTGATCCAAAAAAGCAATTTTCACATAAGCTCCTTATGGTGACAATATTCGTCACCTTAGGTGCATTTTTTGTGATGAAAATCTTCGTCATCTCAAGATTGTCAAAGGCGATGTAGTCTTTCATCACCTTAGGTGAATTTTTGTGATGCAAATCTTCATCACCTCAGGATTGTGAAAAGCGATGTAGTCTTTCATTACTTTAAAGAGGAATATGGTGACAAATATGCTTGTCAACTAAGCATGTCTATGGTGACATCTGCTTACGTCATGATATGCACGCTTTTAAGTGATGAAATATATAGCCTAATATGTCTGTAAGGTGATAAATATTTTTAGCTAAGGTGACATACTACTAGTCACTTAACTATATGTGACAATATATTCAATGTTTTTAAAGCCGCGTTCCCAAAGCTTTTAGCAATGCCTGCATAGTTTCAATTTTTTATTTCATCTCCAAAACTTTAGGTGACGTAATTTATATTTAAGGTGACGTATTTTTTCATCTCTTTAAGATCGATCTGTTGTAGTGCACCCAAGGCCATCTAGGAGTGACCGGCAACCACTCCTTCAGAACTTTGATCAAGGGTTGGAAAGGTCAATTCCTCTAATTTTATGACTTGTGCTACTGAATTTGGTGCTTTCTTCTCTACCTATCCACTTCATGTCTTTATTTCTTAGCATGCCTTGGAGGCAAAATGGATAAAAGTAGGAGTGAAAGGGCTGCCAACTTCTTTGATTACCACCTTTGTTAACTGCTAGGTTGTCTGCAAAACTAAGAGCAATGGAGGTCCAGTGCTCTTAACTGACTTCAATAGAGTTTTGTTGACAAAATGGAGATGGAGACTGTTCGTTGATTCAAATACACCTTGGGCTAAATAGATCACCGGTGCATATTATGAGGATATGGGGCTGAGTAAAGGAAGAATGGGGAAGATGGCAAGAGCTTCTACCTTTCAAAGTAACATTTCCAATCCTCATGACCTTTTCTGGAGTAGTATTTCCTTCTCGTTCAGGAAAGGATCAGAAATTTTCTGCTGCATGGATTAATAGAGTTTTGGAGCTTAAATCTCCCTCTATCAGATTAGAGAACAATTGAAATTTTCTAAATTATAGAAACTTTGACTGTATTCCACCATTGCCCCCCCCCCTTTTTTTTTGTTTCTCTTGGGACTATCTCATTCCTCTAATGGATGCCCCAAGTTTCTTGATGAAGATAGGTTGAGCATTTGCTCTGTTTTTAATTTTTTTTAAAAAAAAAGTGGAAACAAAATGCAATAAAGTAATTGGCCAAACATGGGTTGGAGCAACAACAGAATAGTCCAATTTTACAATGACAACTTGAAAGTCTCAAACGAGGTGAATCTAGCAGTGAAACATTGTTGGTATTACGTATCATTTCCTATGTACAAACTATTGATAATGGTAGAGAACAATAAGCGAAATACCATGACTCTATGACCACAACTTCAAACAACATATGGCTACCTATATGCCACATACAAATAAGAGTACAACCATACCATGGAGGGAATAAAAAAATCCACTTTCCCAACAAGAATTAGGGATATATGAATATTCAAATAAAACAACCATCACGGAGCTTACAAATGATATGGCACACATGGATCCAAGATACGGTTAAGACATGAACACGAGTAACACAGCAGTATTACATGATCTCAAATGAGGATGGTCAAATAACATTTTCAGAGCAAATCCAGTGGCAGCAACATGAGTACAGCAAGGGGAAATAAAACCCCTTCCAAAAAAAAAAAAAAAAAAGAAAGAAAAAAAGAGGGGGAGGCAAAGGCACAATAAAATCACAATACAAACTCTAAGGATTGTTAGATCACAAAACACTTTGAGCTCCCTTCATAACCAAGAACAGAAACATAGGAAAAGGACAGCAATGCTTCGAAAACCCAAAGAATGATGCAGCTGTAACAAATGCAGACAAGTATATTTAGGTCTTCAAATCAAACATGGACAGTATATGGATCACGTGGACTTCCGAGGACTTCAGCTTAATTAATCAGTGATGAATCAGCTAGTCAGGAAACTTCCTCCAAACCAGCTACATTTGGATGAACAAATGCACTTCAACCTCCAACCATTAATTAACTTGATTCAAAAACTACACCGATGAAGCTTGACAAGAGCTTGCAAATTGCTATCAATACATTGGAATACCCACTCTTACCCTGCCCCGACATACAAGAAAAAAGGACCAAATAACCACCATGCCCTTGATACTTTGTGCCACACTATTTATCCTAATACAATCCAAAGGATCTTCCAGATTGTACAGTGCATTA
The DNA here is from genome assembly GCF_000442705.2 of Elaeis guineensis. Lineage (NCBI taxonomy): Eukaryota > Viridiplantae > Streptophyta > Magnoliopsida > Arecales > Arecaceae > Elaeis > Elaeis guineensis. The sequence goes on from NC_026001.2 coordinate 21,380,801, forward strand.
TACAACATATATTACCGAAAGATACATCATCTCAACAAGCATTCATAAAAAAAGGTATCGAATACATGGATACCCAAAAGGAAGCAGGCCATGTAACAGCTGGATGTTGCATATCCTAGCAGCCAAAATCTTTTAGATATCATAACCAAGCAGTGACATAAAATTGAATAATTAAAAGTCTTAATTTAATTATTTAACAAATTCAACTGACAATATAATTTAAGAGTCACTATAATAAAACAGGATATTAGCGACAAAAAAAATTCATCGCTAATAACCGATTTTTGTCGCTAATAGTTATTAGCGATGAAAATTTCATCACTAATATTTAATCGTCAATAATACCAACGTTAATAATTTTTTACGATGAAAAAAAATTTTCATCGTAAATAATCAATATTATCGATGAAAAATTTTCATCATTAAAAATTATTTTTTCAAAAACTATTTACATGAAAATTTTTAGTCATAAAAAAAGATAATTTATGATGAAATTAATTATTTATGATGAATTATATTCGTCGCTATTAATTTAATTAAATTTTTTTACAAAAATTAAATTTAAAAAGTATTAGCGACGTAAATTTTTTATCGCAAATATCATAATTTTTGATGAAAATTTTTGTCGCTAATAAATATTAAATTAATAGCAAAAAAAGTATTTTCATCGCTATTAATTTAAATAAAATTTTTATGAAAATCAAATTAAAGAAAAATTAGCGACGTAAATTTTTCGTTGTTAATATGGTTATTTACGATGAAATATTTTATCGCTATTAATTTAATTAAAATTTTATGAAAATCAAATTTAAAAAATATTAGTGATAAATTTTCATTGCAAATATAATTATTTATGACTAAAATATTTTTATCCTATTATTTAATTAAAAATTTTTATAAAAATTAAATTTAAAAAAAATTAGCAACATAAATTTTATGTCACAAATATTTAAATTCTGACGTATATTTTCACTATATTTAATATAAATTTTAATATTTTTAAATTTATTAAAAAAATTTATTTACGATCAATTTTTATCGCTAATATATTTTTTAGCATTAATATTTCGTTAAAAATAATTGCATCACTAATAATTTATAGATATTTTTTTAAAAATAATTATGAATATATATATTTAATTTATATTTATAATATTTTTTATAAATTAAAATAAAAATAAAAAATTACACAATAAATCTATAAATAAATTTATCATTTTATTATATTAAATTAAAATTATAAGAGATCTAAAATAAAAATAAAAAGCTACACAAATAGGTCGTCAAGTGTCGGCATCTGCAGAAAGAGAACGGCTGGGGAAGGGGAGTGCTCGAATGAGCTCAAATCGGCCTGCTACTGCCTCATCAGCTGCATCATCTGCTCCATCTGCGCCATCCGCTCTATCGTCTGGATCTGGAGCTACTGATACTCATCGACGCATGCAGTCAACTCATCAGCTTGCTGCTCAATCTGCCTCTGCACCTCCATCAGTCGAGCATCGCAGGCAGCATGGATGTCAGCCCTAGACGAGCGTGAGGATGAGGGAGCAGTGATCCCATGTCCTAGATCTCTAACAAAATAGAGTCTCGTACCAAGCACCTAATCACAGATCTCATCATCTGTGGGTGCGGTCGAGCCCTCAGGGATAGATTGAGATATGATATCTATCATACGGTCCTGAAAATTAAAGTTATAGCTATTTTAATTTCGTACTGAAAATCAAACTGTGAATGAAAAAAATAATTAAAAAAACTTACAAAGAGTTCTTGGCTCCCCGTCGTCCACTCCCTGACCGTCGCTGGTGGGTCTGCTGGTAGATATCGATCCTACTAGGAAGCTCGTCACTCTCAGAATCTCTCTGTAATTTAAAAATAATTAATTAAAAAATTTTAAATAGCTAGAGAATTATATACTAATTAAAATTACTTATCATATGCTCCATGTGATGAGCGAATGATCTCGAACCCCCACAATATGGTACGGTCTGTCTAGCCCGATTCACGCGTTTTGGACACATCTTCTCTGTACAATTAGCAGTCAAATTAGTAGGTAACAAACTAAATTTAAGAATAAATGATTCAATCATTAAACTCTAAAAAAAAGAAGTTTGGATATGTAACCTAATATGCGGATCTCATAATGCCGACATATGACAGTCCAATCATCCATAGTGATGCTATCATAGGGCCGCTGCCTTGCTGCCTCCACCCCATGATCCTGCATCACATGGTACCAATGCTGATGGATGTGGTGGCGATACTCCTTGAAATGCAAAGATAAATGAGTGTCCACAGCTCGCTGCACATGATCCTCCTAAAAATCAATAATATCAAATACACCCTGCCAATAACAAATATTAGAAGAATACATGCTAATTAAATATTCACAGTATAATTTTTTTACTTATAACTGGGTGTAGAAAATCTCTCTCTGAGCGGTACAATGTGACGCAATCGAAAAGCATCACGGGGGCATACCTGCAGCATATGATGCCCAGCTCGATCTGTCACGGCTCGCACCATCCCCTAATGGGCCTAGTGTAGCCAGGTGGTATCTCGATACGGAGATGCTGTCCCGGATGCTCGCATCTCCAACACTTAAACGAGGTTTTTTGATGGACCTCACCCTCGCCTCACTACTGATGGAGACTGGCCTGAAACAATAATAAATAAATCATTAGTATGATAGCTATCTAAATAAAAAAATTAAATTTTATTATATAAAAAGTATAATAATACCACTCGGACCTGCTCACTCGAACCATCTCACTGGACCTGCCAGTGCAGGACTCTCTAGCGACGGAGCTGGTGTGGCAGTGAAAATCGGTGAAGGCACCTCAGCCTCCAGGGTAGACACGAACGCGAACGTCGTCATCTGTCTCCTGATGTCATATCTGTAATTCTTGATATATAAATAAATATAATATTAAACAATAATAACAGAAAATAAATTACATTCTAATGAATAGAATTATATCACATACATTATTCCTAAATATTTTTTCTCCTAAACGAGCTCCGGACTTGGCCTCCCACGCCCTGCTCCCACAGCGCCGGTGCCGTCACACACCCCACACATTTGGACTCGACCCCCGCTCCCATGGCGTCGGTGCCGTCACACACCCTGTGCCTCCCGGACTCGACCCCCACGACCCCGCTCCCACGACGTCAGCGCCGTCACACACCTCGCACCACCCGGACTCGGCCCCCAAGACCCCCGCTCCCATGGCGCCGGTGCCATTACCACCCCGCACCGTCCGGACTCGGCCCTCGTGACCCCGCACCCACAGCATCGATGCCGTCACACACCTCGCACCGCCTAGATTGTCCCCCCGACCCCCACCGACACCCACCCCTCGCAGCCACCCCCCACGGTGCCGCCACCCTCTCCAACCCCCCGCGACTTGGATCCAACTCGGATCTGATCAGATCCCAATCTGGATCCCAATCCGAATTGGGATCTCGACCCGGATCCCAACCTCGATCCAATTCGAATCGTGATTCAGATTTTATTTTTATTAATCAAATAATAAAATATTTGATTAATATTTTATTTTTTTTATTTTTTTTTTATTTTTTTTTCCCCCATCGTTTCTCTTTTCCCTTCCTCCCTCCCTGCCGTCACCCACCCCTCCTTGCCAACCCCCTCCCCGACCGACCCCCTCCCTGCCATCACCTCCCCGCCGACCCACTCCATGGCCCCTGGCATCGCTATGTCGCGCCGACCCCCTCCCTGCCCCGTTTCACCCCCGACCGCCGATCGCCCCCTCCTCGGCCCCGTCTCCACCGGCTGACCCCCTCCCCGACCCCGTGGCGCCACTGGCCGCCCATGGCCCCCTCCCCCCCGTCTCGCCCCCAGTCCCCCCCGACCCCATCCTGCCCCCGTTTCACCACGGCCACCTCCTTTCCGGCCTGTCTTCACCGGCCGACCCCCTCCCTGACCCGTAGCATCGTCGGCCGCCCACAGCCCCCTCCCCGCCCCGGTCTCGCCCCCGGCCGTCCCCCAACCCCATCCCGACCTCGTTTCATCCCCGGTCATCGGCCGACCCCCTCTTCGGCCTCATGGCGCTGCCAGCTGTCCACGCCCCCCCCAACCCCCTCCGCCCCTCAGTAGCCCGATCAACACAAAGAAAAAAAAAGATTGGAACCTTACCTCCGACGGACGGTGGGATGGTGGCGGCGATGGTGGAGAGGGGCTCGCCGGCAAGAAGAGAGGGGGGGAGAGCACGGAGAGGGAGAGGAAGAGAGGAGAGGGGAGATGGGAGAGCTCAGGGAGAGCATGGAGAGGGAGAGGGAGAGGGAGAGGGAGGAGGAGAGGAGAGGGGAGAGGGGGGGAAGGGTTTCGCATGAAGGGATGTCGAGTTAACGTACATTGAATGTAGAACTATTAGCGATAAAAATTTTCATCGCTAATACGATTATTAGCGATGAAAAATTATTTTCGTCGCCAATAATTTTGTCAAAAAAAATTTTTCACTAAAAAATTTTTTTCTAAAAAATTATTTGCGATGAAAAAAAATTTCATCGTTAATAACATTATTAACAACAAAATTTTATTTTCATCACCAATAATTTTTGTCAAAAAATAAAAAAAAATTTCTCACTAAAAAATTTTTTCTGCTAAAAGAATTTTGCTCAAAAAAATTATTAGCGATGAAAAAAATTTCATTGTTAATAACTTTATTAGCAACAGAAATTTGATTTTCATCGCTAATAATTCTCGCTAAAAAAAATTTCTCACTAAAAAAATAAAAAAATATTTATGATGAAAAAGAGATATTTCATCATTAATAATATTATTAACAATAAAATTTAATTTTCATCACCAATAATTTCATCAAAAAAAATTTCTCAATAAAAAATTTTTTCTCTAAAAGAATTTCACCCAAAAAAAATTTAATTTTTTTAATCTAAAAAATTTTTGATCTAAAAATTTTTTAAAATAATTTCATCAAAAATTTTAATTTTTTATTAATAAAAAATTATATAAATAATTAATTTGTAATGCATGCTTGGCTATCCTTTGTAATGCATGCTTTTATGGATCTAAAATATGTTAAAGAGCCTAATTGATCTTCATATGGTTTTGTTAGGGTTGATCAATTAAGTGGCCTGAAAATTCAGTGATATTTTTCATATGATTAGGAACTGTGGTCGACACAAGGATTTATCATCCGACAGAGTTTGATTTCTATCTTTGTAGTTATACTGGTATAAAGATAATATTTTTTTTATATTTTTTTCTCATTATTTTGTTTTTCTAGGTTAGGGGGGGCTAATTCCCATCTTTTCTATCCTACATTGATGAGTGGCAACTGGTGAACTGATTTTTACAAGTAATCTTCTTGGTTTTAAATATTTGCATAATCTAGTTTTATCTAATTTTTAAAATGATTTTTTATCAATTTATCTATATTTTATTTTCATTCAGGTGATCAGCAGACCAACACATTATCATGTACTGTTGGATGATAATCATTTTTCTGCTGATACATTACAAATGTTAACTAACAATCTTTGTTACACGTGAGGTAAATTTTAATTGTGTTCTTATGTTTTGACAGATATCTTGTTTGGATCAATTTTTAAGTGACCTACTGGCCTTAGTTTCTATATAAAGTTTGATCTTTCTGATGGAGGATCGACATCAATTGGTGGTTCTAGAGATCGGGCTGCTGTAGTGCATCATCTGCCATAGATTAAGGACAGTATTCAAGAAGTTATATTTTTCTGTTAAAGATATTATAGGATTTTGTTGTCACAAGAGATTATTGGCCAAATTTTTTTGGGATGGTTTAGAAGTAAATGATACAATTTAGTCCATCGAATAGTTGATAAAGTTTTGTTCTTTATATAGTTGGAAGTTGATATTTTTTCTGAATCAAATTCTTTACGTTTAATTTTCGGAGGCAATTTGCTCCTCGATCTTATAGACGGTTGATTCGATTGTGAGTGAAGAATTTTATTGCATCATCCAACAAAGTCTGACTACTAGAAAAATGATTCCTTTTCAATGTCTGAACTTATTTTTTTAATTTTTGACTTTTAATTATTTTTATAATTTTATTTTTTTTCAAAATATTGGCAATAAAAATATTTTCATCATAAATAATTGACTATTTATGATAGAAATAATTTTTTATAGTAAATAGTCGATTATTTATGACATAATATTTTTATCACAAATAATTTATAATTTTTATATTTTTATACTTTTTATTTTTTTCAAAATATTGATGATAAAAATATTTTCATCGTAAATAATTGACTATTTATGATAGAAAATTATTTTTCATCACTAACACAAAGTTATTTATGATGTAATATTTTCATCACAAATAATCCATAATTTTTATATTTTTTATTTTTTTTAAAATATTAGCGATGAAAATATTTTCATTATAAATAATGGCTATTTATGATGGAAATCATTTTTCATCATAACTATGAAATTATTTATGATACATTATTTTCATCACAAATAATTTATAATTTTTATAATTTTTAATTTTTTATTTTTTAAAAATATTGGTGATGAAAATATTTTCATCATAAATAATAGACTATTTATGATAAAAAATATTTTTTATCACAAACACTCAGTTATTTATGATGTAATATTTTCATCACAAATAATCTATAATTTTATTATTTTTTAAATTTTTTATTTTTTCAAAATATTGATGATGAAAATATTTTCATCGTAAATAATTAACTATTTATGATAAAAATTATTTTTCATTACTAATACTAAGTTATTTATGATACAACATTTTTATCATAAATAATCTAAAATTTTTATATTTTTAAATTACTCATTCTTTTCAAAATATTGACGATAAAATATTTTCATCATAAATAAAGGCTATTTATGATGAAAATTATTTTTTATCATAAATACTGAATTATTTATGATGTATTATTTTCATCATAAATAATTTATAATTTTATAATTTTTATAATTTTTATTTTTTTTAAATATTAGCGATAAAAATATTTTCATCGTAAATAATAGACTATTTATGATGAAAAAATATTTTTCATCAAAACATTCAGTTATTTATGATGTAATATTTTGGTCATAAATAATTTATATTTTTTTATTTTTTAAATTTTTTATTTTTTTGAAATATTGATGATAAAATTTTTTCATAAATAATTAACTATTTATGATAAAAATTATTTTTCATCACAAACATTAAATTATTTATGATGTAATATTTTTATCATAAATGATCTATAATTTTTATATTTTTAATTTCTTATTTTTTTCAAAATATTGATGATGAAAATATTTTCATCATAAATAATGGCTATTTATGATGAAAATTATTTTTTATCATAAATATAAATTTATTTATGATGTATTATTTTTATTACAAATAATCTATAATTTTTATAATTTTTATAATTTTTATTTTTTTAAAATATTAATGATAAAATATTTTCGTCATAAATAATTGACTATTTATGATGAAAAATTATTTTTTATCATAAACACTAAATTATTTACAATGTAATATTTTTATCACAAATAATATAAAATTTTTATATTTTTTAAATTTCTTATTTTTTTAAAATATTGGTGATGAAAATATTTTCATCGTAAATAATGGCTATTTATGATGAAAATTATTTTTATCATAAATATTAAATTATTTATGATGTAATATTTTTATTATAAATAATCTATAATTTTTATATTTTTTAAATTTTTTATTTTTTAAATATTGATGATAAAATATTTTCATCATAAATAATAAACTGTTTATGATTAAAAATTATTTTTTATTGCAAAGACTAAATTATTTATGATGTAATATTTTTTTGTAAGTAATCCATAATTTTTAAATTTTTTATTTTTTTTAAATATTAGCGATAAAATTTTTTCATCATAAATAATGAGTATTTATGATGAAAAATATTTTCATCATAAATATGTAATTATTTATATGTAATTTTTTTTACAAATAATCAATAATTTTTGAATGTTTAAAATTTTATTTTTTTAAATATTAGGATGAAAATTTTTATTGTAAATAATTACATATTTATGATGAAAATTTTTTTATCATAAATAATTAATTATTTATAATGTCACATTTTCATCAAAAATAATCTATAATTTTTGAATTTTTAAATTTTTTATTTTTTTAAATATGAGTGATGAAATATTTTCATTGGGAATAACATTATTTTTGATGAAAAAATATTTTTCATCATAAATGCTTAAATATTTTTAAAAATTTAAAATTAAAATAAATATTATATTATTTATGAAAAAATATTGATCACAAATAATGAGTATTTATGATGAAAATTTTTTTCGTTGCTAATAGCGAACTATTTGCGATGAAAATTATTTTTATTATAAATATTTTATTATTTATGATGAATTTATTTTTTATCATAAATACTCTTATTGACGATGAAAATATTTTCATCATAAATAATTCTTTCGTAAAAATATTTTTTTCTTATAGTGAGTTTTATAGCCCTGTACTAAATCTAAACTATGTAGATATTGGTGAATCTCGCTTGTCCTACTCCCATTATGGCACCTGCATCCGCAATAAAGCATTTGAATTTGCAAAAAAAAAAAAAGAGATAATGAGCTCAATAGCCCAATAAGCAATGAAACTTTATCTAGATAAAAAAATAATAAGATAAATAATGATATATTAAAAACAAACAATAAAGTATATCAATTCAAAATCAAATCAAAATATACAGCATTATTAAAATAATATGCATGTGATTTCAATTTTTTCAAAATTTATTGTTCTTTCGTATATCAATTTCTTTTACAATATCAAGTTCATCTCGACATCCATGACTTATGACTATATTTACACCCAACGCTAGGCTAGAATATTAACTCAGTCAAACTGCCTTTGCATAACCCCCATGATAGGATATCAGAGTAGCAATATACAACCTCCACTGGCAAGGTATCAAAATGTCAACATACAACCTCCATCAATAGGATATCAATATGCCAACATACAAATCCTACTAACAAAGTATCAAAATGCCAACATACAACCCCGTTGGCAAGGTATTGAAATATAATTTGACTATGAGTCCAAATTTATCTCAAATCAAAACTCTTTTTTCAAAATATATTTCACATTCTAAATCAAAATATTCATAAATCGTGCGATATCGAAATCAATTGAGCATAGGCTACATCAAAATCAATATGTCTAATATGAATCATTTAATATTTCCAAAAAAGGCATGTCCAATAATTAAATTACTGTGCATCTGATTCATATATCACAAATAATTCAATTCAAAAAATATTTTATAATTTTTTGATAAATGTATAAAAAGAGTTCTATTACTTACCTTACGAACAGGTCTATTCATTAGCTCCCATTTGTGATGCACAATTTCAGCAAGCATCTCTACTAAAGTTCAAGAAGATAGATTCAAAGAATGTCTTTGAGAGGCAAGATTGCCAACATACCGAAAGGAGGTCAAAATGCTTTCTTTTTATCTATCATCATGTCAAAAGGGGTTAAGTTTTTGAGTTCTCTTTCGATTCTTTATTTCTTTTGCATAGTCCAAAGGCTTTTTGCAGTAAAGCTGCAGGGTATAGCAGCACTCTAACATGACAAAATCAACCGATAGATCTAATTAGTGCCAAAAATCTCTCAAAATCTAATATTCAAAAATTATATTTTTTCATATTTCTATTATGATTATTTTAAGAAAAAATCCTACGTCCCAACACCCTTATAGGGTTGGCCAAGTTGGGGGCTCGATATCTCAATCAGTTTAATCTAAGTTATCTAATTGATCAACTATAAATCAAAAGTCATGTTAGGATAAAAATAATACTATAGGATATATTGATGGTGAAATCTAGTGGTGCCCTACCTGGCTGGGGTAGGGACTAGCACGTCATCCAATAGCTATAGATCAAGATCTCCTTCATCAAGGCTAATCAAAATCATTGATAGAATGCCATTCTCTAAGATCCAGAAAACTCTAGTAGAGAGAAACTATGTAGAGAGAAAAATTAGAGAGAGAAAGTGGGGGAAGATAGAGAAAAGAGAGAAGAGAAGGGAGAGAAATGAACTCTCTCTTTCTCCCTTTATTTTTTTCCTTTTTCTCTTTTCTTTTTTTCTTCCTTCTCTTTTCTCTCTCTTCTTCTCTTGGTGCCTTAGTGAAATAGGGACTTATTAATTACCCCTTTTCCCTAAAAGGGAGAGCCTCCCCAGCGACGGTGACTATGGTGGTGGGGCTGTGGCCATGGCAGCACAAGCCCGCAATCCGCAATCGACAGTGATGACTTGTGCTAAAGAAAAAAAAAAAAAATAGATAAAAACAAAGAAAATTAAACCAAAGAACTCTTCCTCTAAACTAAAAATCTGATGATAGCCAGCTAAATCAAAGCTCCAAAGGACTGAGGAAGAGAGAGAGAAGGGTCAATCATAGGATGTCGGACTCTCACCTGGCTTCCAGCAATCTGAAGCTGCAACGATGGTAGACGACATTGGCAAAGACAGGTGAAGACACTGACAAACCCTCAACTCAAGGCTTGGATCATCGATGGGGAGGTCAGGTGAAGTTTTTTCCCTTTAGATAGACCTGCAGGAAGAAGCCAAAGTCTTTGATTTCGACTCCTAATGGGAGTCCGATTCCACACCCCCCAAGCACATGCTAGCTAATTTTTTTCTTGATTTTGGGCCTAAACCAAGCTTATGGGCAAGTCAAATAGACCAGGCCCAGCTCAAATGGGCTAGGTCATCACACCAATGATCCATATTAAACCTCATTTGTCGATTGATAAAATGACATTGGCAAATAAAAAATTGGCAACATTTGTAGTACTTTTAGCTTGCTATACAAAGAAATACCATAATATCTTCGATCGGTTGACATTGAAATAGAAGAAATAAGCAACATTTGCATTATATCCAGACATCTCAAAAGAAAGTATTCCACTAGTATAGGTTCTTTATTTTTCCCAATATTCCAATGAAAACAAACAATACAACAATGATTTTAGTCCAAAAATAATCCAAATCTAATTTTCATGACTCGTGTTGTGTAACCGATCAATTTGCATAATAATTTACATAGTAATAGGAGGCAAGGATTGAGAACAATGGAAATTCTATAGCATCCAAATGTTCCAGATAGTTAAGGATAAATGATCAAATGGCATGCCACAGTTACCTTGGTCATAACTCCATGGAGGCCCATTACTGCATAAAGCCATCAAGGATGCGATTATTGCCATAAGCAATGTCGGAACAATGGCAAGAATGGCAAAAATCTTTAGGAAAAGAAAGGAAACATCAAACATTGCAGGGGTTAGAAACCCAATGTTGTATACTTGAGGCTTCTAAAGGTTTTAATAGAGATGCGGCAGCTACGGTGGAGCCATGTCAGAAGCAGCATTCTAGCTCCAGATCCAAAGGTGGCAAACATGAAGAAGGTGCAGGCGTTGAGATGGATTGTATGAGCATGTCCCATTTGATCTTCGAGATATCCAGAGAAAATGCCTATTATTTCTACATGAACAATGGCAGTTGACAAATTAAAAAATTTTAAGGCATACTTCATCTCTTCTTCTGCCATTGTCTCTTTATATACCTCTGTTCTCTACTCACTCCTCATCCTTCCTAGCATTTGGATAAGAAAATTTTTAGATTCATCACAAAAAGTAACATTAGACATTCAAGTAACAATAGATAATAGCAATGCATCAAAAACAAGCCACAAGGTAGCAGAAATGATGGTGAATATAATCCAAATATAATTTGAAAAAATAATAATTGATTTGACTATTTGAAAGACAAGATAGCACTATACCTACATCTGATTTTAGATAGAGAAACACATCCTTTTCTCTGAAAATAACAACCATCATCCAGGTGAATGCTAGCCATGAACAAGGTATGTATCTGACTGAAATATTTTGTAGATACAAGCACTCAAAAAAAGAAGGGATACAGAGGCCCCTCAAAATTTATTTGATTATTTTTCAAACTGATTATCATCAACTTGTCCTAGCAGGTCAATACAACATCTTTATTAGCCCACTTATGGCTCCCTTTCACCTCCAAATCTAGGAGACATCATCATTTTAATGAGATTACCATGTAAGCAAAAATATACTGCAGTCATCCTAGTGGCTTAGATTGCAACTGTTAATTGTTGCAATTAAAACAAGACACCTACAAGCCCTTTTTTTTCTTTTTTCTCTCGACCAGTACATTGCTTTAGCTGGTGCAGTTGCAGGTCAAAAGATAAGCCCTAATTTGGCTAGGTGATAAGAAAGTAGAAATTTTCAAGAAATAAAAATAAAAAGGCGACTTAAAAAATATGATCGATGATGTGTACATTTGTTTACATTTAGAAGACAGTTTCGTGTGAAAAAAATTATAAAAGCATGAGAGACAATGAGATAATCAATTATTTGAGTTTTAATTAAATAGTTGTGATTCATGAATGGTTGTGATATGCAATTGTACAATTTCTAAGTCTTTTCACTAAGATGAGACCTCAACAAACCTATCTGTGATGTGAAAAATTCTCCGTAAGGAATTTGAAAAGGAAAGGGATTGTAAATCAAGGTTATATGATTATTTATCTTTGATAAGAATAAAAGAAGTCCATCTTAATATTCCAACTGCATACTATTCGAGCATAGGTAGAATACACATCCCACTGATGATCCTTACCTACATAGCTTCATTCATCTCAACATCCTCTTATATGATGCACCTTAAAATTAATAGCACAGAAAGTAGAAAATATTTATATAATTTCCAAGGAATGCAACTGTGAAGCCTCCATGCATATGCATGTATATATGGAATAGGAAAAAAACTGCCAATGAGATATGTAACTTTAAAGGCAGTCAACAAGCCATAGGATGGAGGCCTCCACACCCACACCCCAAAAAGAACACATGCGCGCGCGCAGAGAGAGAGAGGGGGGGGGGGAGGGCTGGGAAGCGAGGGAGGGAGAATTTATCCTTGAATGCTCATAATGTTTGTGCACTTATAAGTTGTTATATAATTTGGTTGCATCCAAAACCAGGTAGTTAAAAGACTATCTTAAATTCACTACATCCTTTGTGGATAACATCCACACATTTGTCATGTAACAAAACTAACAAATCTTTAAGAGCTCCCAAAAGGATCTAAATATTTCAGTTCTCATGCTGGAAAAAACTAAGACTATTGTTTTTCTTAACCTTTTTCTGGAATAGATCAGTCACACGATCTTAAGAATTAGTCAATCATGTGACTAGATCTTGTCTCACACTACTTTAATAAATAATTAAATATATTATTAATTCACTTTTATGTGCTCAATACTCTCATGAAAGATTGAATAAAAAGCAATGTTATATGCTTCTCAATTATCCTAGCATCTTTCAATAGAAACTGTTGGGAATTGTATCCTAAAACCAATTGACTTATTATAAATAATTAAATTTTATACATAAATTATTGACCAATGAATAAAAATTATTTTGATATTTTTCATTACAAGATATACATCTTCCTTATTAGAATTTTGTATTGTGATGAAGTCCCAGAACTACATTCTGATCAATAAAGGAGGATTTATCGAATAGTTCTAAACATATTTGCGATCAAATGATACGACATTAATAGGATGATGAATTTATCAATAGTAGGTTGTTGTGTGCCATATAGGTTAGTTATCCTTATAAAAAGAGTGTGAGATACTGGTATAGCATACAGATAAGATGTAGGAGTATATCGTCACTGAACAAGTGACTCATCTGCTGAGTGCTCAACTGTCAAAAGCAGCTCGCAAAATATATGGGCATAAGTGTCTCTCAAACCTGAGATCACCATAATGACTTACAATAACTTACTGTACTTTGGTATCGGACTATCTATATTTCTAATGTAGTGACAGAAGGCTACTGGATATAGTCAAATACTTGCAAAGTCGTGTGGATCAAGATGGATTGATCTCTCCGAATTATAGGAGTTAATGCAACACAGTATCTCAATTTAATAAAATCTTGATCAAGATAATCCATGTGATGGATTTGAAAGATTGAAATACAATATGGATGATTGTTTCAGGGTTGACAGTTAAATCTTGGTCATCTTGAGCATTAGGATTAAAGGGATGAATTATGCGATAATCATATATCAAGGTTCTTGAAATTACTTTAAATTATTCGACCTATCGAACATCAGATATCTTACTAGATGGTCACTTTGATTAGTAAAGAAATGAGTTTCTATGCTACCGGCTTAGTATTTGAACCTATAAAGTCACGTACACAAGTCAAACAATATAAAAAAGAAGTGACGAATATTTATGTGATCAATTTGAAAGTATGAGACTTGATTAAATATGTAGATTAACTAATTAAGAATTAAGTTGCAGGTCATACAGAATTAAATACTGACTATATTCAGCTAACACTGCGTATAAGGTGCAGGTTTGATTTCAGAGATGAATTAAATTAAATCAATGATCCAAATAATTATAAGAGATTCGATTAGATTCTTAATTAATTTAGATTAGATCTAATTTAATTGGACTTAATTTTATTAAGATTTGATGGGATTAATTTATCAAGTTGGATTTGGACAAGAATCTTAATTAGATTAGGATCAGCAGTCTTTTCAAAATGGTTCGAATCGAGTTTGAATTGGATTCGAATTGATCCAAATCTAAACCAAATTTGATTTGGTCCACTTAGCCATATTTTCTAGCTATTCTCTCAGCATGTGGGTTAATCAAAGTGGTTGGAAAGGGGCTAGAAACAACCCCTCCCCTTGGGCATGCGCAAATGAAAAGAGGCACAAGTTGGCGCCTCTCCTACTTGGTTTAGGAATCTTTATATTTTATAGAGTTTGGATTTGATTCAAACATGAAGAGTTCTGTTCCTAGCATCTCAAAGAGTTTGATTTAATCTAGAACCTCTTATCTATTTAAAGAGGGGTGTGGAGAAGAGAATTAATCAATCAACCTTGGCCTAGATGTGGAGATCCTTTTGGTATGGGCGTCCCCTCTCCGTAGGCATCACCTCTCCCTAGGCATTTCTCTCCTCTTGGCATCCTCTATCCCTTTGTGGTGGCATGTCGGCTATTCCAAAGCTTTAAGATCAGATCTCAAGAGTTCTTCTCCTTCCTCTTCGAAGAAAATATTCATCCATCTCTTCTACAGAGTTTGGTGTGCACGCGAAGTAAAGGATTCACGCATCTAGATCTCATGAAGCATATTGATAGAGGAGCTTCTTCAATCTTGATCTCTTTTTCCACTACGAATTAAGGTGAAAATTCATAAACATTATAAAAAATTCAATTACTAATCTATTCTATCTTCCTGGCATCCAATGCAATCGGATGAATTTTTTCTTCAAAAATAACATCTCTGGTACAAGAAACTTAAGCCAAACAAATCACAGAATAACAAAAAGAAATTCATTCATTTAAAAATAATCATTCTTCTACATAAACGTGCTCAGCCACTTGACGTATGTTTTCAAAATAATTAATTACGTAGATCTATGTCTATCTTTTGCTAGAAGCCAAGTTTTCAATCTCACCAAAGCAATGTTAGCCAAACTAGTAATGGAACCCATACTGATTGCCAACGATACATTGGTTCGACATCCTACCGACACTTGATACACCTTGGCGTACCCATCAGCAGACCGATATGCCATTTTCTTTTTTTTACTTCTTCTTTTTTTTCTTTTCCTATTTTTTTATTTGTGGTTAAAAAATGTAATAGAATTCTTTGTTAATTTCTAATTTAATCTAGTTTGACACATATTTTATGTCTTTTTGATGTTTTTCTTATCATGAAAGGGAATAATAGTAGACCAAATGACTAATCGATATATTTATAAGTAAAAACATATAAAATAAAACAAATTGAAATATTGAATGGATTTTAATGCATTTAAAATATAAAATATACAAAATACAAAATCTAGTGGAGTGTTGATGCAATTTGGAGATGTTGGGATCATAATAGTATCCTAGAGGAGTGTCACACCAAATGTCCATATCATGATAGACCCCCAAGATCTCTCTGGGTTCCACTGGATAACTCATCTGGGAGGAGTAATTGTTGGATGTATGCCCTAGAAGTAATCTTAACTGACACATTTCATATCTCTAGAACATGATTTTGTACTTATTGGGCAGTTATATTACTATTATGTTTATATGTTCATGAATCATCCAAGGGATTAACAAGATGATGACACATATTCTTGAAGAGTTGAGAATTTGAGACATGTGTCATTGATAGTTAATTCTTAAATTGCTCCTGGTCATAAGATCATCATGGGGATGTGATTGATCCGGATAGATTAGTACACAGATCACTTTCTTCGAGCAGATGGATCTCTAGTTTGCAGTGTAGAGACACTGGAGCGAGAGTGCAAGTGGTTGTCAGAGAACAACCAGTACTGAGTATGACCAATACAAAAAATCACATGGATGTTTGCTCACTCGTTAGTGACTTTCTCGATGCAATAGTTCTATAACTGGTCCTTTGACCTGAGATGATACTACTGCTCACAGTGAGGCTACTGGAGTTTTACTGACACATCAACATGGGTCTCAATAAGCCCTTGTATTGGATGTTGGTGACAGTTGGTCCAGTGTAGAAGTGTGGTGTGCATCAAGATGGGATCTATCGACCCTAGCAGATGGGAGTAGTCCTATGGACTTAAGAGTCTGAATCCTTAAGTCTGTGGTCATAGCAGTGTGATTGATAAAAAAAATTTTTACAGAGTCACATATGAACTCAACCTGATTGAATCTATCATATAACCAATGTTGAGGTTTGACGATTTATCCATGACTTGCCATCTGGTTGGAACTCACAATAGAGGGACTGTATCATGCGTTAACTGCATCTAGAGGTTCATATTTTATTTTGCTGAATTGTCACTACATACTACTAGGTATCACTAGTGAATTATGAGACTGATGAGGATCATCTTGATGATCAATGATCCTTGATGGGCTGAGTTAGAATTGTTCCAACCATTGAAAAGAGTTTCAATGATATTGTGATAGAGATCACAATATATCTCACTACCAGACAGAATAGAATCTATGGAGTCACATACAAAAGGACTTTTGACTGATCAGATTGTTGAATTATGATTATGAATCATAACAGAATTTGATTATCAATTTGATTGATGATTGATCCAATGTAAATATTGTATTATGTAACTCGCTAAAGAGTTAGTGAGTTATAGGAGGATTAATTAGTAATAGGATTGCTAATTGACTTAATTTGATTGAGCAATCGGGCTTGCATCAAGTCTAATTTAATTAAATTTTATTTGACTCAATATGGGTTTGATTTGATCAACCCTAATAGGGTTATAGGATAACCCCAAAAGGATCGAAGGATTAGCCCCAATTGAATTAGAATTTGGATTTGACTCAATTCCTAATTAGACTAGGATATATGAATTTTCAATTGAACTAGAAATCTTCATTTTCATAAGTGCACCAAATTCTAATTGATTAGGATTAAAATTGAGTTTGACTCAAGCACCAAGAAAAAGTCCAATAGGACTATGACTCCTCCAATTAGAGACATCTAATATAATAGATTGGGCTCCAAATCAGATTTGAATTTTTATCTATTTGGGTCTAATCTGTCTAATATGATTAGGATTCATTGATGTTTTATTTGACTTAAAACATCCACGTAATCTAAGAGTCCCATGGATTTAAACTTCCTTCTCCCATGGCCATAAAAGTCCCATGCCAAACCAGATTGGACGCCTATTTTTTCTCCCTTCTTTTGTGTGTATAAGAGGTCCATCCCTCTCCCTATTTAGTGCTAATAAGCCCCTTAAAACCCCTGGTTATCATCTGAAAATCTGGTTGCAATTGGTTTTGTTTGGGCAGGACAAATAAAGTGGAGTCCTAAGTTGTTTGGACTCTATTTCTTATCCAATTTCAAACTCCATCTTAGCCTATAAAAACCCCACCATATGGGATGTGTAAGATATGATAAGCACCAGATTTTGATGCCCAAAAAGGAGAGAAGGATGTGAGTGAGAAAAACCAAGGGGAGAGGCATGATGAAAAAGGTCCTAGGCATGAGGAATATATCCTTTCTTTCTTACACAAAAGGTTGGTTGTTTTAGACATCTCCTTCTCTCCACTTGTCCTTGTTTAGACAAGGATGTCTCCTCTTCTCTTTGGCCAAAAGTTGGACAAAACTTTCTACATATCTATTGTAGAGATTTGGTGCATGAATTTTAGGAAGAAAAGAGAAAAATGATTCTTCTCATGATCTCTAGCGTAGAGATCAAATCCTCCTACATCTTTTTTTCTCTAAGAGTGTCTTAAGAGAAAAGAAAATTTCAACCATTAAGATGTGATCTCTGTAAGAAAGTTGGTATCTCGGTGAGATCAAAAAATTTTTGATCAGATCAAAGTCTCGTATGGATACCCTAAAGGTCGGACGCTTGTGCGGCTGAAAGGGACCTTCGAAAGACATCTATGATCATCAGATCACATTGAAGATTATCCATATTAGGTATTTTTATATTTATTTTTTTTTATTTGATTTCTGTATCTGAATCTTATCTCACATATGATGATCCTGCTATGGTTTTAAGATTTGATCTTATGCATGCTTAGATTAAATTAGATTTAATCTGAAAGAATTTTAAATTTCGCTGCGTACTTATTTTGAAAAATCATGTGTGCATGAAATCATAAAACTCTATCAATGATATTAGAGCCATATCATATGCATGAGATTTAGATTTAGATTTAAATCTATAGAGAAAAATTTCAGATCTGAAAGATTTTGATGTCGTTCTGACATAAGATTGCCCTGACATAATTTGTTATGCCGTATGGTTATCCTAGAACGATGTTAAAATTTTCAATTAGATTGAATTTTAGATCTAATTTTTTCAATATATATGTGATATATATTTTATTATTTAGATCTGAAAAGAGTTTCGAGATCTATTTTGATTCATATATATGATATATGAAAGTAAGTTTAGGATTGAAATTTGTTTCTATGGTTGAACTTATTTATATATATGATATATATTTGTATGCATGATCTGAAATTATTTTGAGATCAAAATTTATTCTTCATGCAAAAAATTTAGATCTGAAAATTTTGATTTAAGATTTGAAATTAGTGTTTGTGCATGAGAGATTGATCATGGGAAGATCAAATTAGGTCATGTAATTAGATTACATTAAAAAGATTTCTGATTTGATCATATTGGATTTGAATCGATTTATCAGTTGATCAAATCAAGTCAAATATTGATTAGACTGAGGTCAATAGAGCCTAAGATCATACAATTATTGTTGATCGAATCAATTGATACCCATATGTAGAATCAATTAACCTAAAGACCTAATTTGGCTCTATGGCTCGAGTCTGATTCACCTAAGCTAATTATTCGGGTCAATTGTCCAATTGGTGTCTAAGACAAGTAATTAAAGGTGGTTTTTAATTGGTTCCATTTGCTTACCTGATCAATTTATTGGTATCTAAGAAAAGCAATGGGGGGATCTCCATCAATCCTCACTTACTTGACTAATTTGGAAGATTGAGTCTCAAATATGGTTGCTTGGTGGTTTGATTTAGCCCATACAATTATATCAGTCATGTGATGACTTATTAGATGAGACCTAAACTCAAATCTCTCCATAAATATTAAGTCTAGATTTTCCATCGTTGTAGATGTGCGGGCGTACTACCGACGTTGATTGTTCTCGATGGTCACAGTGTTCAGTTGCATCAGAAACATGCAACCACTCTATTTGCAAAGAGTTGCTGTGGGGTAAAGATGGGATTGGACCCAATAACTGTTAGGTGAGGAACCAATGATGATTTTACACCTGCTTGTAAATGATAGATCTGACTTAACTAAGAAGTACGGACAATAACTATTAGGTGAGCCCATATGACTTAGAGACCAAGTAGCTGCAACATGCTTAAAAAAGTATCTGGGCAAAGAGTTATCCATGCATCGATATTTATTCGTGTTAGCAATAACTGTTAGGTGAGGTGCATGGTATCGGTGAGACCACAACACCCATTAGAAACTCAATTGTCGCGTCAGGATTTTTGTTTCTCCATCTGGAGAGGGTGAAAAATTTGATAAAATAGTGGGAGTCTCTTTTTGCATCTAAAATTCTAGAAAAATTATAAAAATAAGTACAAATATCCAATTAGAATTTTTGCTCTCTGCTGTTCATTGTGTTAGCTTCCAATCCTCTAGCTCAAATCCTAGATATCAATCGATTAACCAAAATTGATTATATAGAGTGGCTCACAAATTTAAAAGTTATTCTTAATTTAAAAAATTAAGTAATGTTCTCTATCAGATTATTCTATTGTTAACAACTTATCCAACCCATAGTCAACGAGCTATACTTGCTGAGTGGATGGACAATGACAATTAAGATAGGTTCTATGCATGAGCACATGTTCACTGCCTACGACATGTAGATTCATCTACAAGTGTTGTGAGATGATTAGAGTCGCACAGTGCATCTGATGCGTGATGGGTAGTCAGTCTATGATCATTATTTGATATTAATCAAGGACACTAAGGAGCTTAAAAGGCTCGATATAATCATGCATAAGGAATTGCTTGTGGATTTAAACCTACAAGTCCTGATTAGTTTATATAGATAGTTTACGATAAACTACCATATGAAAGACCATCGGGGCACCTTATCTGAATTGGTCAAAGTGTTGATAACATAGAACTTTGAAAGGTTCAGAGATAAATACTTGGAGAGCCTAAAGAAAGAATGACACGCTTAGAGTAGGCATGTCGTAATTGCTCAATACTAACCTTATGATTTTTTCTTCTCCCAGTTGAGCTATAGACTCTAGTGAAGAGTTGATGGAAGTGGAGGGCTGAGGAAGTAACCTTAAATTGATCATAGAGCAAGAGTTGCTGCTATGGCCATGGGTGTCTTCTTTATGATCATTATTTGGATTTAGTTCTAAGAGACTGTCTCTATTATTTGCATGGTGATACATTTGTGAACTCAATTGAGCAATTAGTGAATGCCATTGATCTGAGAGATCCAGAATTGAGATAAACTTAAAGTATATGTGGACCCTTAGGCTAAGTCATATTGGAGAAGAAATGATTAACAAACTAGAGAATATGGGTCTTTGGACTCATTGACTGTTTAGTCATATCTAGTTTGTGTATCATCTCTTTGAGAAAACATGACCAAGCTATTCTTGTAGGATAAGAGGAAAATGACCACTGAGATAATTATTCTTGTACACATTTGATGTGTGTAGCCCATGTGATGTGCTAACCAAGGAGTTGTCTCTACTTTGTATATGAGATACGAATTAAAATTTTTGAAAGGTTCAAAGAATTCAGATGTAAGTAGAGAAATAAATCAAAAAATTTCTAAAGATACTTCGATAGGATCGAGGATGTAATACCATTGAAAGAAACTTCTCGATTATCTCATAAAATGGCATTATTTCATATTGGACCCCTCTTAGTACATCTCAGCTCAATGAGATAAGAAAAGTCATGGAACTGTATGAGATAGGTCTAGTCCATAATGAACTTCACTGATTTATATTTCTTTAAAGACATGTTTTATTTTTATGAAATTAGGTTCTCTCTAAACCTATTCCTACATCACCATATGAGATATGACATGATGAGAACTGAATCTTAATTATTTTGAGATTAAAGGATGTCCAGCCTATGTCTAGGACAGCAGGTGGATATGTTAGAGGATAGGTCTATAAAGCTCATCCTAAAAGAGTTTGGGATACTACTTTCTGAAAGGATTGCAATATGATTGTGATCCGACATTGCTATCTTCTTGAAAAATTATTTAACCAAGATGAAGTAGTAGGAGAAAAGTTAAGCTTAAAGAGAGTGTCTCTGAAGAGCAACGAGCTTTAGAATCTTAAGAACCTATTTATCATCATAAGCAGTAGACGTGTATTCTTTCTCCACCTCATACACATAGTAAGATCTCTAATCCTCTTAAAAGGTATTTGGATATGCTTAACAGAGGATGTAGAAAAGTCATTTCTCATAGGAGATGGGAGTATAGAGATGATCTCAAAACCTACAACGAGACGATGTGAGACATCAACTCCAAGAAAGGGATGTGAAATAGTTTTTCTGAGAAGAGATCTTCTGAAGATTTCTTTATAGAGTAGCCTATGGATTTCACTTCTGAGAGATCATAAAGTCTATAAAAATCTTGAAGTTGGAACTTTCATATGATCAAGTTGTTTGATCAAAAAAGAGAATTATGAATTTCAAAAGGGATCAGTGGGAGTATCCAATACTGACATCAATTAAAATATGGTTAAATATAAATTTCTCTATAAAAGATATAAAGCGAGCTCCTAAAGATCTATAGAGATAGATGCAATTGAATGCTTGTGTTTTCATAGATAAAGTACAGAGAGTTGATGCTGAAAAGGTTCAGTATAGAAATCTCAGAGAAGGTCTGCTATCCTCTCGGCATTGATATGTGCCATATAATATACTTGAATTGATATAAAAATACTGTGATTGTCACAAGTAGATATCAGTTGTATCTAGGTGTGAGTACTGGATTGCTTGAAAACATCCTTAAGCTCTTAAAAAGAACTGAGATATACTCTTAATTTGGAGAAAGATCAAAGCTAGAAGTGGAAGATATGCCAATTAGATTTTATATCTGATATTAATGGTAGAATGTCTACATCATCAGGTATATTTTTATGTCAATATCTTGAAAAAATTTTAAGTAATCGATCCATGAAAGCTGAGTACGCTGTAGATGTGTAAGATGCATTCTAGTTTTAATGTTAGTTGCAGAATTAGTTGTCATGCCATCAGATACTGTGACACTATACTGCA